>NW_018397266.1:6910853-6923664 GCF_002168275.2 Theobroma umbraticum
ATATATTTTTAAATTAATTTAATTAGCTTAAACTTTGATGTAAAAAAAATATAAAAATAGTTCAAACCTCACAAAAGGGGCGTCAATGGACTAGTGGCAGAATAAAACCTGGCTACCATATAATCCCTGTTCAATTCCCGGTAATACCGTGTACTAGTATCTTAAATTGAACAAACTTGGTCAATCCCGATTCTCCACTGGTGCAATTGAAAGTTTTTTTTTTTTTTTTTGTAATACCTGTACTAATATCTTACATTGAAGAAGGTTTAATCCTTGAAAGTAAATTGATTTGGATTTTGATTTTCTACTAGCGAAACTAGAATTCTTTTCTCTCAATTTAGCTAAAAGCCATTTTTGCTACCACATTTATACAATAACTTGTATAGTATCTTACGTTGAAGGAGTTTTGCTCAAATTAGGAAGGAAATTAAATTGATTTGAAATTCGGGTCTAATTTTCGAGCCACAGATTTTCCTAGGGTGTCGTGTCCAGCCACTACCAACTCTGACAGCGTGTATAACTTTTTCCTACGCTTTGTAAATGTGCAGCTGCGGCACACCCGTTCGCTATTGTCGAATTTTGTTAAGGAATATTTAAGGTACTAACATTTTGTTTAATTTCAAAGAAGATTAGTTTTTTTGAATAATATCATTTAATATGATATTTTGATATATTTAAATATTTTTCAAAAGATAAAAATCAAAATAAGTAATTTTTTTATTCAAAATTTCTATAATACTGGATGTTTAGGATATGGGATGAATGAAAGCTTTATTACATTGATTCCTGAAAAAAAGAACCCTAGTTCAATTGGAGATTGTAAATCCATTAGTTTGGTGGGAGGTATTTATAAATTAATTGCGAAACTTCTAACTAATCTGCTGTTGGGGAGGTGGTAGGAGAACATTAATTTGCATTCATATCTGGGAGACAAATTTTAAGTTTTGAACTAATTGCTAATGAGTTGGAAGATATTATGAATCAGAACTGTGAGGAGGGTTTATTGTTGAAGGTAGATTTTGAAAAGGCTTATGATAGTGTTTGTTAAGAGTTTTTGGAGTTCATTTTGGGGAGATTTTACTCTGGGGCAAAGAATTAGTGATGGAGTTGTTTGGAAAGCTAATCCCAATGGTATGTATTTTGTTAAGTCATTTTGTAAAATTGCTAGAATGACTTATTCTGTTCATACTGATCTATGGAACAAGATTTGGTTAGGCTATGCACCGTATAAAGTAGAGGTTTTTGTATGGCAATTGATTTGGGAAAAAGTAGCTGTGAAATTTGAACTAGTAAAAAGAAATTTAATTGGAGAGGATAAAAGGTTGTGCGTGTTATGTAAACGACATTCAGAAATGATAAATCACTTGTGAAGAGTCATGGTCTGTATGGAGTTTATGGCTATCAGATTGGAACATTAGTTGGGTCTCTCCTTTTAACGCTAAGAAATCTTTTCTAGCTGGGATTTTAGTGTCTTAACAAGGATCGTTTGAAAATTTGGACACGAGTCTTTTATGCAATATCTTGGTCAATTTGGTTATCCAGGAATGATATTGTTTTTAATGGAAAAAGCTGGGATGTGAAGCAGTTGTACAATTTGATTAAATTATGGAAAGCCGTTTGGAGTAATTTGATATATTCAGAAATCCAAATCTTGTTTCCATACCTACAAGAAGCAAGATAGGGTATGTTTGATGTGGGAGACACCAGTGTTGGGCTGGATAAAGTTTAACGTGGATGGGATTTAATATAAGTTATATTTTATGTTGAATCTATCTTCCTGGTTGATGTGACGATTCAACTGAGGAGATTCGGGTGGGATATAGTTTTGATTAATATGGGATTCTATCCCGTCTGGATAGAATTACAGCTCATGGAGGATTTGGTTTGCTGCTGTAGTATAATTGTACGCGTTGTCGCTGTTATTAATTTTTGGATGGTACTATGGAACTTTGAAATTGCTACGTACTTGGTTAATATTTCACTGGGATGAGGTTGTGGCTATCTGCTTCACATTGACGTGGCTGGTGGCTAAAGCTCAGACAAGACTTTATTTTAGGTTTTGTCAGGGTTTTGGTTGTGGTGGATGGTTTTGGGCCTTTGATAAGAGATAAGGGATTTTACTGAAGTCTTTTTCATTAAAAGGCTTTATTTTAGGCTTGAAAATTCTCAATTTTAGACCTATCTTTAGAAGGGTTAATTATATTTTTTTCACTTCCTTGTATCTTTAAGTCTAGAGTTTTTTTTTTTTTTTTTTTCACTTCATTGCTTTTGGTTGCTACTTGGCCTGGCTACGACTCGCGGAGAAGATGAACGGGATCAAGCTACTTAGTGGAGCCAAGGCTCCTGCTCCCTTTAACTGGGCTCACAGGTTTTGCTCTGATGCTACTATGAAGGATGTTATGCCGAACACTGAGAAGCTTGCTGAGTTTGGTGAGATGATTATGGCCAAAATGATGGATGTAGCTCCTCCTAAATGGTTAACTGAATGATCAGGTTAATAGAATTTGGACGGATGACTCAAAATGCAACATTTCAGTTGTAAACTTTTTCTACTATAATTCTGTAATTATACAATTATGTAAAAGTATATTATATATAATGTGACTTTTATATAATATTTGAACAAATTTTACATAATTTATGATTATGATAATTAATTATAATACAATAATTTTAAAAAAGTTAAAATATACTAACATCTTTAAGTTTTGTCTATAATTTCATACGAGTCTATTAATTTTTAAAATATATAATTCTTCTTAAAAAATATATATTCTGCTAGATATATAAATTCAATAATTAGTTAACCATTAATCTTTTAATCAATTTAATGATGTGGTAATATCTTTCAAATAATTTTACCTTTTATTAATTTTAAAAATTACCACACTATAAAAATAATAATTTTTCATTTCTTTTTTTTTCTTCTATTCAAAAAAAAAAAAAAACTCTCCTCTACCTCTATTTGTGGTCAGAGCCCCAGATCCGACTATGATCAAGTAGTGCTAGATCCGACTCTAGCCAAATCTCCCTCCCCCCATGCTCCTTAGGGGAGCGACGCCTTACAAAAGCTGGAAAGTTTCGAGGAAAAGCTCAAAATGATTAAAAAAACTGATGCATATGGACCCATTGAAGTCACACATCTTTGCCTAGTACCCGATGTGCTTATCCCTTCCAAATTGAAGACTCTAGAATTCTACAAGCATGATGGAACGAGCTGTCCTAAAAGCCATCTAACCATGTATATTCAAAAGATCAATACTATATGCTAGTCAAAAACAGGGCTCGGTGGTGGGAGTGGGGGAAGCCACAGAATCTAGCATTACACAGCCAAATCCAGCCACGAGATGACCAACTGACATAAAGGAGTGCCACTAGCTGATTTGAGAAAAAGAAAAATAATGAAAAAGAGTGAAGAAATAGGAAGGGTATTTTAGATATTTCATATTTACCATTAATGCCATTTACACATTTAGAGCGGAATGTACATTTTGAAAACTAATAAACTCGTGTGAAATTATAAATAAATTTTAAAAATGTTAATATCTTTTTCCTTTTGAAAAAAATATACTCTTGAAATGATAAATTAAAAAATCAACATTTTACGTGACTAATTTAACTCACTATTATAATAAACAATGAAACCTACTCAAAGAATGAATGAAAATCCCTTGCCCCAAATAGGTGCCCATTTTCCTGCTTTTCATAATATCATGTCATGTGTTATCTCATTAATAATGATACTAACACTAGTTTGGTTTCAAAACTTATTCTTACTAATTCAAAATAAAAATAATAATCTAGTTTCTTTCAAAATTCATTTTTCTTTTTTTCCTAACAAAACTAATCATGAAACATGAAGTGTATGTGTAGAAAATTCCTAAGATCTAAGGAAAGAATTAATTTGCTTGATGAAAAATATAGAATTACCTAGAGAGCTATTTATAATAGCCAACTAAACCTAAACCTACCTGGTGTGTGTAACACCCGAATTTTTGGTGTAAACTAAGTTAATTGATATTGATATATGAAATATATTGAGTCTTGAGGACTTTGATAATATGTTAAGTATGCCTACTGTATGGGAGTATGTACATTGACATTTGGGTAAAATTTTATGGAAATATGTGATAAATTCCATAGTTTGTGGTTTGATTTGTATTTGATGTTATGTTTGAGGATACACACACACATAAATATACGGATTTGTGTTATATGAATTATTTGAAGTGTGATATCAATAGGGAATGATTTTAGAGTGTTAATTTTAGATTTTTGGAAGTTCAAAAAGCTTAAAACTGCTTACAAGGGAAATATGTATCAATACATTGCCAAATGTATCCATAAATTCTTGGTAGAATGAACTACATAAGGCATATAAGGGAAAATCTATTAATACATTCCTCAATATATCAATACATTCATGGTAGGATGAACATTTATCGATACATTGGGATGTATCGATAAATTCTTGGTAGAATGAACTACATAAGGCATATAAGGGAAAATCTATTAATACATTCCTCAATGTATCAATACATTTATGGTAGGATGAACATCTATTGATACATTATCCCAATGTATCGATAGATTGAAGCAAAGAGTATCCAAAGGGCACCTAAGGGAGAATGTAACAATACATTCCCCCATGTATCAATACATTTTTAGACATTAGCATTCTGCCTGAAATCTATCAATACATTACCTTTATGTATCAATAAATTTCGCTGAAACCCATGAAAATGTATCGATAGATTCCCAAATGTATCGGTACATCACTAAGAAAAGGCAAAAATAAAAAGGGTTTTGGCCATTCTGTCAATTTTAAACAAAAACCCTAACTCTCCCTCTCTTTCTACCCATTTAAAATCCTAAGCCCCAAATGGATTTTTGGAGCTATTTAGAGCTAATCTGAGCTCAGGAAAATGTTATTGAGGTAAGATTAAATGTTTTACCAATTAATTTTCAATTTAATTAGTAAAATACTTAGAAATTCCATTGTGTTTGTATTCAAGAATGTGCTTGAAGGGGTTCAATGCAACTAAGCATCCCTATGCTGATAATTACTATAGAATGGATTCAATTGATGAGTTGGCTAAAAAAGAATTTGATGAGAATTATCTTCCAACAAGTACAATATGTTTATTACTTTTCAATCCACGCTACAAGCTTTTTCCATGGAAACGCAAATCATGATGGTTGGGTCTTTTCAAAGTGGTTAAGGTTTATCCTTGTGGTATCATAGAAATTGCTAGTGAGGCTACTGGAACATTCATGGTTAATGGAATAAACCTCAAGTCTTTATTATGGTGGTGAACGGTGCAAAAAAGGGTACCATAATCAAGCTAGTGATAATAAATAAGTGCTTCTTATGAGGTAACTAAAGCTTTTGAAAATCATATTTTCTCTTTCCAATTATTTTTATTTTATTTATTTATATTTCTACATTAATCTCTATTTATTTTCTTTTTTTAAAAAAAAAAATTTGCCTCCCACAAGCATTGGTGATAATGAAGAAGATTAGGAAGAAGACTAAAGCTTCTTTGGAATCATCTAATTACCAAGGGAATGTTCTTTTACCTTTCCTTTATTCTTTCTAGCATTAAGGACAATGTTTAATTTAAGTTTGGGGGGTGAATTTATTTTTCTAGTGGTGAATGTTCTGTGGATGTTTTAGATTTAATTTTAATTATTTGCATGCTTTTAGGATTAGTTTATCATCTATTTATTTGTTTATTTACTTTTGCTTGCTTGAAACTTTAGCAATCTAGAGTAGAATTATGCCAAATTGTTTGATGATTTCCATACCTAATGATGAGAACTTAGTTGACTTGTATCTTTAGCTCTTGGTAAATAAGGATATTGTTTGGTTCATGCTAAATTCCTTTGTTTAGTGTTATTGTTAAGATGCGATTTCCACACATATTGAGCATTAGATCTTTTGCTTTGAATTATTATGAAAATCTAGAGAAGGTTTATATTGATGTGAATTTTAGATTATGTTATGAATTCTAGAATTTGTTTGATTCTCTCTCAAGGTGAAATCCTAGACAAAACTTAGTTAGGGAGATGATTTGAGCTATCTTTGGAACGTTTAAACCTTTTAAGCTAACCTTATTAAATCTTTATCCCTAGAACATCCTTTTGAGCATATTTTTCCCTTTTCTTTGTTTAACCACAAAATAATTGAGCCTAACCTTAAAATAAAATGCCAATTTTGCAACCCTCACTTTTAAGTATGCATATCATTTTAGGAAATGTATTGAGCTAAATGTAGAAAAAGGTAGAAAAGGGTGAAGTTGTAGACAAAAAAATCACCCCACTACCTACAATATAATGAAATAAATTTAAGGGTGTAAAATTATGATAACAAAGAAAAGAAGAATAAGATGTTGAACAAAAGAAGGGTTCAAAGTGAAGGAAAAGGTGTATGTGGAGAATGAAAATAGAGCTCTATATAAGTCCTAAAATGATTATGTGTTTAAGGTGAATTGAGCTAAATTATTATCTTTTGTCTTACCTTGACCCTAGTTATACATTACAAGTTTAATAAAGACCTATTGATAATTGACTTAGTAGTCATATACATTAGTGGAGAAAGAGATGAAAAGCAAATCTATGGAGTTCTAGTACTAATTTGAAATTGTACATTGACATAAACTCATCTAGATAACTATGATGTTCTTTATAAAAAATTTCACAAACACACGGAAATCATTTCGAGAATGAGCTTACATTTGAATTGAAACATGAACTTGAATGATGCCTATACTTTATCTTAAGCTGGAGATATATAGATATACTTTTGAGGAAATTATGGGCGATCATTGATTTGGTGCTACTTGTTTCTAGTTAGTTGTTCATTTATGTTGCTTTCATTAGTTAAATTTCTTTTGCTTTTGGCTAAATTTTTCTTTTATGTTTTGCTTGAGGAATAGCAAAATATTAAGTTTGGGGTGTGATAACTCTATGATGTAAAGTTATTTGGTCTTAATTTTAGATATTAACTTGCTAAGTTATTAAGTTTTAGCATATATTTTAGGTGATTTTAGTTATTTATTCAATTGTAGCTAATTATGTTGGGTCAGTTGAATTTAGATTATTATAGGCTAAGTTAGATGTCAAATTGCTTAAGAAAAGCTACTATTGATTAAATTGTGCTTTTGTAGGTGTGCTTTGAAGAAGGACTTTTAATTGGAAGAAGGAAAGAAATTATGAGATGCAAACCTTTATTACACATGTCTTGGTATTTTGACCATGACTTTCTCTACAAAACTTCAAATGAGGTGATTCTTAACCATTAGAAACCTAAAAGATAATGCTACAACTTTCATGATTACCACTTCAACTTATTAGGCTTAGAAAGTGGTAAAAAACCTTTTAAATTTGAAGCATTGTAATAGACTTGGAGAGAAAAATTAAAGCACAATTTTTGTAAATTAAATGGTCGAAGTTGCAACCTTAGTGGAGGTAGGTCGTGGTTCACGTAGTTTAATGAGAAAATCCTTATTAGAATTGACTTCTTTCTTCACTTAACTAGGCCCAACGACAAAGCCTTATTAAAACAACCTTTTAGAGGACTTTGATGGCAACAAAAAACATAAGATTTAAAGATAAGATTTAGCCACAAAATCATTAAAGAAAAGTCTCATTGGAGCTGAGAAGAAATTGAAGGATTCAAAAAGATTTGGAGGTGAAGATTTCAACCCTTGGAGTTTCTTCATTCTTTTTGTTATGCTTTATTTTTCTTGGTTTGGTTTTAATGTTTAATCTTTATTTGATGATGATTTGTGACATTATAGGGAGCTAATTTAGTTATCTAAGATTATGATTGAACTCAATACGTAGTCTGAATTATTTATCTTTCATTTGCTCATGTTTGATGGCTTTAAGTTGTTTATTCTATTCTGTTCATAACGTTTCTAATTGTCTTATCACCAATTATATTGAATTGGAAACCTAAGTTGAACCTTGATGAAGGAGATTTAGGGTAAACCTTGAATAGAATAACGTATGATCGAATGCACTTAGTTGATTAGGTGGTTTGATTTGGATATAGGGTAGATATACACCTATAAGCCATATGTAGCCAAGATTAGGATATGAACTTAATGAATCTTTCTTCAAATTAATTTGCATATACATATAGTAAGTTAATTGGGAGAAATATTGTTATAAGAAACTTGATAGAGAGTCGTAAATAATTTAGGACTTTAGGTTAGCCACTTAATCCATTAATGTAAGTTAAGAGAAAGATACATTATTTAAATGAAGTATTGAGGGATATCATAATCTTAGGTATGGTAGTTGATTGAGATTTTTAAAACAAATTTGATGATTAATTTTAATTTAGTTTTACTTTTAGCTTGTTAGATTTAATTTTTCTTTTTAATAATTTCAATTTGGTTGTTTGAATAAGATTCTAGTGTGTTAATTTTAGTAGTTAACAATAAAAATTAATTTAATTCTCTGTGGGATCGATACTTTACTTTCTACTATAGTGCTTGAGTAATGATATGTGCACTTGTGTGGATAATCCAACAACAATATGGTTTTGCTAACTACAAAACTAACTAGTTAGCATAATCTTCAATTCTGTCGCATGTACAAAGGTGACTTTACACATTTCTTTCATCTCTAACAAAGTCATATATAATAAAATGCTATCCTCAATTAATATTTTTGGTTTTTTTGCCACTCCAATCTATCTTACCGAAAGAAAGAATCTGAAACATTTTTTATGAATGAAATATTTAAAATTTTGGAATAATTTACTTTTAATAGAAGAAATCATATAACATCCTAAATCTAGATCCAAAACCTAGTTTTAAAGTGAGATGTGGGGTAAGAAAAGAGAATGAGGGATCTCATTAATCATTATAGACTGACTAATCTTATGAGATTTTCCAAGTAAAACCATATTATTGCATATTAAGGAGATAAGAGAAAATGGAAAACCTAAATCAATTACTAGTACTATAATGATGAAATTGGGGAAAGGAAAATCAATGTTGAATAGAATTTGAAAAGCATGTTTTTTGTAAGAGGTGAACAAGCAGAGGGGTATGGTGATTTATACTTTCACTACATCAAATATGGTACCAAGAAAAGAAATGTTCACTGGAGGAATTTGGCTTGGAATATTCAGCTTATCAAGAAAAAAATTAATAATCAAATTTTTTCCTTTTCCTTTTTCTTATATTGTCAACATGAGCTATATAAGTGGTGTAATTATTAACCATAGGAATATCTTGGGGAGAATATTTCCTAATGTAATCTTTCCCTATATTCTTTTTACTTTAGTCATACTTCAAGGAAGTCTAGAATTAGAATACTTCCTTGGTTATTATTTACTTCACTTGCACATTGAGTAAGTTTATGTTTAGTTGACTATTATAAATAGCTCTCTAGTTAGTCTTTTATTTTTCATCAAGCAATTTAACTCTTTACTTAGATCTTATGTATTTTCTACATGGTATCAAAGCAGTTCTAATCCTAAAAGAACCCTCTAATACGAATCTCATATTCTGGAACCCATACCCAAACAATCACCATTATAATTTTTTCTGATCATTTGAAACTACATGGTAGAAACCAATTCTATTGTTCCAACCATACCAAACAACCCAACACCACCAATTATTGTCCACCAAGACAATTTTTTGTTTCCTACTAATAGCACACAAAATGAAATAAATTACACATTATGGTCTCAACTCATGGAGATACATATTAACGCTTGCAACAAAGATGGATATCTCATTGGAGAAGCAATAAACTTGCACTAAGAGATCCTAATCTTAGAACATGGATTACTAAAGATCACAAAGTGAAAAATTGGCTTATTGACTCAATGACTCTGTTGCTGATGCAGTGATTTATTTATCTTCTCATAGCCAAAGAGATATGGGAAGCTGTATCAGAAACCTTTTATGATTGATCAGGCAAGACATGTATTTTTGAATTGAATCAAAGATCTTTCTCTACCAAACAAAATGGTCAACCATTATAAACATACTATAATGAACTTGCAGCTATTTTTCAAGATATTTATCATAGGATTATCTCACAAAAAGGAACAGTTGAAGGTGTAGCTCAATTGTACTCTATGATGGCTAGGCTTTGAGTCCAATTAGGCTAGTTATCCATCTACACAAAGATCCATTACAAGATATACAGTTTTTCTTGATGATTCTTTAATGAGCTGGAAATCTAAAAAGCAAAGTGATGTGGCAAAGTGCTCTATAGAGGCTAAATACAAGGCTATGTCTATTGTTTGTTGTGGAGTGATTTAGTTGTTGTCACTTATGGAAAACTTTGGTATTAATCATTCTAATGTTTTTAAAATATTTTATGATAATCAATCTGCATTAAGTATGAGTAAGAATCCTGTATTTCATGAATGAATGAAGCATATTGAGGTTAACGATCATTTTGTCAAACATAAAGTGCTTACAAGAGTTGTGAAGCCTTCTTATATTTTGACAAGCTGTCAATTGGCAAATTTGTTTACAAAAGCTCTACTGCTTAAACAGTTTTCCTTTTTACTGAGCAAGATGTGCATCTTCAACACCCATGCACATCTTGAAGTGATGTTACAGATTAAGGACACGTGTAAAGTCACCTTTATACATGTGATGGAATTAAAGAATAAGTTAATTAGTTAGTTTTGTAGCTAGTAAACCATGCTGTGGTTAATTTTCTGTTAGTATGATTTCTTTCTTGTATATAAACATCTAACCATGTATCATATAATGAGATGCATCACTTTACTGCTCATATTCCTCTCCTAAACTTTCTTCTTCCTTCTATTTCTCTCTGGTTCATCTTTGTTTTTAAACCCAAAAAACTAACAAAATTGAACTTTCTTGTATGTTCATCTTTTTCTTACTTGTTTGTTTTATTTTTTGAGAGGTTGAACAAATTTGATTTATTTAAGCAGTTTGAAGATTTTCTTGTTTTAATTTCATGTTTCTTTCATGTCAAACAAATGGAAAATTTGAAAAAAAATCTATTTACATTGCTAACAGATACTATTGTGGCTTATAAAGCAATCGACCCAAGGGCAGAGCTAGTTAATTTTTCTTAGGGAGCCAAAGATGAAAAAGAATAAGGAGTAAAAAGTTTTAAAACTAATATGTTGATTTATTCAATAAAAAAATTCATAATAAATAATTATTTTATATAAGATATAAATCAAAAGAAACAAGAAAAGAAATATCTACTATAGTCTTTTAGGAAAGTTTGTTAGCTTTAAAATTATTATACTTTTGATTATGACAAAACGATTAAATTTGTTTGAACATTATTTGAGTAATCCTTGACAATTGCTTGAAATGATTTAACTCCCATACATTTGTTCTTACATAGTTATAAGCTTGACTTTTGAAGTTATTGAACTATATTTATAAACTTGTATGACTTAGGTGTGTGAGTGCTTATGATTCCCATTCATTAAAGTTTGATCTAAGGATTAAAGGAAAATTTAGATGCATTCATTAAAGGGGTGTTTTGAATATCAATTTTAATGATAAAAACAAAGAGAAGGAAGACTAAGTTAAATAGAGTTTGATTAGTCTTCATGTTTAATTTTTATGTGTGATGCTTTGCTTTGGTTTTATTGAATATTATGTAAAGAAAACTAGATGCATTGACTAAGGGGGAGCAATTTATTACGCATAAAGATTTGATGCATTCATATTGAACATAGACATTACACTATTAATCTAGGAGTGTTTTGTCATCATAAAAAATAAGAGATAGAGAATGTTGACTCTATATGTTTTTGATGATAGCAAAATATTCCCATTCATTGGTGTCTAATTATATTGTTTATGTGTGTAGGACAAAAATGCATGCCATTAATTAGTTAATCATTCAAAAGACAATATCAAAACTCATGAGAATAAGGAGCTATAAGTGAAAATGAAATGAGAAGCCTCTAAGTTGAATAATCAAAGGAGTTGGTTGGATAAAACTCAAAAGAGAAGCTGATGGGTTCAAAAAAATCGTGAAACAAAGAGCACTTAGTCGACCAAGAGACAGAGTTAGTCGATTAAGAGCATTCTGCCAGAAACAGGGTTCAGAAACAGAAACGACTTAGTCGACCAAATGATATCGATTAGTCGACTAAGTGCATTTTGTCTGGCAGTTTGAACTGACACTAAAAGACAAAATAATAGGCAAAATTGCTCCCAAACTATTTCCAACGGTCAGAATCTGTCCAACTGCCAGCAGAGTTGATTTTTCAAGTATAAAAACACCTCCTAACAATCAAGAATCAGATTTGAAGGCTTCTAAGATCAAAAATAGCTCAGAAATCTCAAGAACACTCTACATATTTTCTGCACTTCACCTCCAATCTTTGTAACAGAGTTAAGAACTTCATCTTGTAGCATCAGATCAGGTTAGTGATCATAGGTACCTCTTTATTTTTTTTCTTCTTGATTGCTTAGAGTGTGTGAGACACTCTAAGGGGATTAATCAAGCTTAGGTTAGCTTGATTAAGTGCAAAGGTTCTCACTAAGCCTGAAAAAGTTAGTTTTTGGGTTTTGGTTGATCCCAAGAAAACTTATTGTTGAAGGTTGTGGCTGAGCTTTTGAAAGCCATTATTGAAGATTGTGGTTGAGCCTTTGTAAAACCATTGTTGAAGGTTGTGGCTGAGCTTGTAAAAAGTCATTGTAAAAGCTTGGTGAAAGCTTGGTAATTTCACCGTTTATAGTTATTTGATTTAGAAAATCCTTGGTTAAACAATCAAAGTAGTAGATGTAGATCTTTGACCGAACCACTATAAATCTTTGTGTCTTGTCTT
>NW_018397266.1:6923809-6942010 GCF_002168275.2 Theobroma umbraticum
TTTAGCATATTTACTTAGGACCAACAAAGTTATGCTCGACGATATTTTTTATATTCAAACTCATTAATTATTGTCTCTATATTGACAAGGCCAGCAATATTTTTCTCAACATAAATAATTAAATTATTTGTAAAAAACTCATTATCCATTTGATTTTAGAGTCTTATTTTTACAATTTTCATTGCTGAAAAAGCTCTCTTTGTAGTTGCTATAAAAATAAAAAAAATAAAAACAAGGAGTGGTAATTTTTTGACTTTCTTCTTTTTGCTAATCTTTGACACAATTCAAAAAATATCTTAATATCTTCAAAACTTGGGTGATAAGGTATATCAAGCTCATAATGTCTCCATTGTAACCTCAAAAGAAGTCGTTATTGCTCTGTGAAATCTTGAGAATAAAAGCACTCTGCTAACTTGCAGATATTGTCAATATTGAATTATTTGTAATTGTTAAAATAAAAAAAATAAATTTAAATTAGGATAAAATTGAGTAAAATTTGTAAAGTCATTTTATTATTTATTATTTGTATTAATTATAAAATGAAAACATTATTGTGAGGAGGTCAAAATAAAAATATTCAAAAATTTTGAAAAAGTCATTGAAAAATATATATAATTAAATAAAAATTTTCAAAATTTTTGACCATAACACTTTGCCTTTGAATCCACCATTGATTTCTTTAACGAGCATGTAGCTAATTGCCAACAAACCCATTGGACCAATGAGTTTATATCCATAGTAAAAACAAACATGTTTTCATAGTTATCATTTTCGTACGATACACAATACGTTACGATACTAGTAGAAAACAATACATAGCTATAATTGTATCGCATTTGATCAACTATCGAAAGCATATCGTGCGATACACAATCCATATCTTACGATACGGGGGCATATCATACGATATAGTCAATAAACTTTTTTATAAATTTAATTCTAATAAATTATTAAAAATTTTATTTTTTATTATTTTTTTAGTTGAAACATGAAAAATTATTTTCTAGGAGTTTCCACTTTAAATTTTAAATAAAAAAATACTAAAAAAATCGAATTCCCTTTTAATTTTAACATGATAAATGTTCTTATTTTTTAATTAATAAATTAATATAAAAATATATTTTTTATTCTAATCAATTATTAAAAAATTAGTTTTTATTATTTTTTTGAGTTGAAACATGAAAAATTATTTTTTATGAGTTTTAATTTTTAGATTTTAAATAAAAAATACTAAAAAATTGAATTTTCTTTTAATTTTAACATATATATGTTTTTATTTTTTAATTAATAAATTAATATAACAATATACATTTTATTTAAAAATCTATATTATCAAGGAATATGTTAAAAGTTTAAATTAAAAAAATAATCATCTTTTCAATTTGCATCCTATAATCTTCAATTCTGTTAAAAATTATAATAATTTTCAATTTTTTCTTTATTTTACATATATAAATATTATTTATGATTAATTTTAAAATTTTTTTATTATATTTTTTGATACAATACTTGATGCTAAAATATAAAATTTTGATATATGATATATACCTCAATTTAACAAGAAGTACACATGTTTATGAGGAGAAGCTCATGGAATGCAATCTTTTTTTGGTCAGTCACCACAACCAAGGCTTGCAAGTACTCGAGTTTTGACTTTTCCAACTCAACTGCAACTGTATATGTTCTCACCGCTGAAGATCGAGTTCTGCAGCGCAAATGTGACATTCAGATTGATTAACCCGAGTCCATGAAGTTTCACGACAATGACGTTTTGGTCTTCCTTGTCACCGATTTGATAAGCCTCTTTTCTTGTGATTTAAGAATTAACATAATTTTTCTTTTTTTTTTTACCATGAGCTTTAATCAGAGGACACATGACATTTTTTAGATGTTGGGGCAGGAGAGGAGTCAGGAAATGAAGGCTGAAGATTTGCATTCCTCAAAGCCTTTGATGATGTGAAAAATATAAAGAAGCTGTTAACTCTCTAATTTGTATAATTCTGACACTTTACATGGACTAAATTGTAGCTGTATAATTCGACTAAAAGGATCCAAATTGTTTGACAAACATGGAAAGGCTCTCCCGGTACACCAGTCTTCATTATTCTTAACTTCTTCATTTAAAGCTTAAATCATAAAATTAATTTATTAGCAAAAAGGCCAAAACCAAGCCAAAGCATGTAAAAATATATTAATGTCCAAACCTAAAGTCAAAATGTCAAATGGCAACATATATCTTTGGCGAAATTAGCCATGTGTTTACCTTCCCCTTTCACATTTGTGCCACCGTACCTAACAGTCTTACCCTTGGCTGAGTGCTTTAATCAAGTCAAGTTACCAGCTACTTTCCTTGTCAATTCTCAATACATCATCCCCAGCATTTCTATATAATAAACACCTATTTTGAAGCGTACGCTCAAAACTGCAGATGTTTCTGCTTCTGGTTAGAGAGATTAAATAAACCATGGCAAAGAGTGATGTGAAAGTTTTGGGTTCATGGCCGAGCCCCTATGTGATGAGGGCAAGGATTGCCCTTAACATCAAGTCTGTCAACTATGAGTATTTTGAGGAGAGATTACGGGAAGGTAAAAGCGAGCTTCTTCTCAAATCAAACCCGGTTCACAAGAAAATTCCAGTCCTCATCCATGGTGACAAGCCCATCTGTGAGTCTCTCGTTATTGTGCAATATATCGACGAGACTTGGTCTTCTGGTCCTTCCATTCTGCCTTCTGACCCCTATGAACGTGCAACCGCTCGTTTTTGGGCTGCCTATCTTGACGAAAAGGTATTCATAGTTTGTTCATGCAAAATCAGATAGTATATTTCACAGTTGACTGGCAATGTATCTTTCGGTAAAAAGCTGCAATTTTTGTATTTTTTTTTTTATTGTGGTGGGGTCAAAATACTTTTTTTTGTGCAGTGGTTCCCATCCATAAGAAGTATTGGTATGGCTCAAGGAGAGGATGCAAGGAAGACAGCAATAGCGCAAGTGGAAGAAGGATTGGTGCTGTTGGAAGAAGCATTTGGGAACTGCAGCAAAGGGAAGCCATTCTTTGGTGGGGACCAAATTGGGTACCTTGACATTGCATTTGGATGCTTCTTGGCCTGGCTCAGAGTCACTGAGAAGATAAGCGGGATCAAGCTGCTTAGTGAAGCCAACACTCCTGCTCTGCTTAATTGGGCTGACAGGTTCTGCTCTGATGCTGCTGTGAAGGATGTTATGCCAGACACTGAGAAGCTTGCGGAGTTCGGTAAGATGGTTATAGCTAAAATGAGGGGTGCGGCTCCTCCCAAATGATGAATTCTATGATTAGATGGCAATAGAAGCAATAGAATGGGTATGGTGTACTTTTTTGCACCGACGTATCTCTAATCTACTATCATCTATGCGCTGCTTGGAGAGTGGAAATAAATTTTCGTGGAATGCAAAATAATCAAGTAACTTTTCTGTCGTCGTCTATGTCTATAGAGATAGTTGTTCTGTTGATGAAACAAAAACATAAGCCAGTAATGAAGCTCTTTAAGTTGAATATAAGTTTCACATAAAGATTAAAAGAAACGCCATTTCCTTTGTTCATCGTCAAGCCAGAATACTTACTCGAGATCATTGTCCTGAGGCACAAGCTCTCCGCAATGGCCTTGTATAATAAATGTCGTCATTTAAAAGTTTGTGCAGTACCCGAAATTTTGTAGACCAGTTGTTAGAAGTAGGAGGACGGGCAGCGGACAGCGGCTCCCTCGATAGACAAGCTAGAAGACTAGGTCTTTTTCCCCTCATATCAAGTAATTATGCTGGCAGGCGGCACCTCACACCAAGTAGCCCAATTCTTCAATGGCGCTAAGCCTAGGCGTCGTGTTGCTCTTTTTTGGTTTCGGTAATTCATCTACAAGTTTCACATTAGATGGATGCATGGGATGTGATTCAAATTAAACCGTGGACGGTTTAAAACGGGGTATTCAGATATATTACTATGATTTGACAAGAAATAGACAAACGTCTTTGGATTAGTTAATATTACAAAACTTATACTATAATATTATGAAGGAAGATGAGAATTGAGACTTTGCCTCTCTTTAAACTATTTTTTTAAACAGGGTAAAGGTTATTTTAGTAATTTTAATTTTTAATTAAAATACACATTGATAATTTTAATAATTAGGCTAACCTAGTAATCCTCTGTTTGATTTCCTTTTGTACTTTATTAGATAATTTTGAATATATGCTTAAGCTCCAACTTCATTTCTCATGACCTTTTCCTCTCTATTATTCTAATTTTCTTTCTTTTACTTAACCATTTTCTTATATTAATTGTAATATATGCATCAGAACATTTTGTTTAGTAATTAGTGATTGATGTATGGCTTTTAAAAAAAATAGAATTCAACTCCTTTTATTTATAAATAAAAACATGTTGGTATATACGAAGTCATCTTTTTTAAGCTTCTCACCCATGACTAGGTGGCAGAAGACCTGTTAAGTTACTAGTACTTGTTTTCAATTTTGATGAGAAAAATAAGAGTGAAGATGTTAATAAAGGCAGATGGGGAACACATGCACGTCAACAGCCCCATTTTCCAAGAAATCAACAGGTCAATAACCTATCTTCGCAACAAACCTTCTCCATGAAACAAATTTCCATTTAATTTATTTATTATAAATGAACAAGGCTTTTTGTGATAGGGAAAGGAAATGTTGCACACAAATAAAGGATGTACCAGAGGCGGCAGAGAGGAAGATCAAAGCAGTTCCTGAGATACTCAATGTTGTGTCAGGAGAAAGAGAATAAGAAGAAAATAAGTAAAGAACTAAAGGGAAAAAGAGAATTAGAGAGAAGAAGCTTGAGTGAGAATAAGGTAGTTCTGAAAAAGTCTCTCTAATGAATTGTGAAGGTTTTATATATAATGTCAGAAATGACAGTAACTCAATAATAGGCTCTAATGCACATAATGAACAATGGCTTTAATATTGAATGATCGTTATTGAGTTTTCAATGTTGAGTAACAGTTAGAAATCTATTATATGACAACCAAAGTAATGTATTTTATTACTGTTAATAATACAACGGGATTTATTCTTGAGTAGAGGATAAGTAGGAAAAGTTTATAAGAAACACTACACGAGAATAAGTTAAGAGAAGAAGATGTTCGTGAACAAATACGTGAGAACAAGATAAGAGGGAGACACTTGTATTTAAAGAAAATGTTAAAAGGAAGAACTCTTAACTACGTCCATATCTAAGCCACCAAGCTAAAATCTCTGAAACATCCCAAAATGAAAGTAACCTGTGAACTGCCACTTATGCCAAGTTGTTTTCACTACCCTCCATGTGAAATAGTTATTTTGTACGAAGTAGTTGTTCTACTTGTACTAGTTGTTCTGTATGGAGTAGTGCTCCACTTATTTTAATTGTTCCACATAAAGTAGTACTTCACTTGTAATGATTATTCTTATTCTTCTCTCTACAATATGATGTTATAAAATAATTCTTTAAAGAATAAGTATTAACCAAAATCAAGTATGTATATTTTTAAGAATTCTTAATTAAAAATAATTGTTATGCATTAGATTAGCAAAAAGTTTTATTTTGTACTACAACACATTGTACTGCAACACCTTGGTAATAACTCTAAGTTTTAGAGCTATTTAAGCACATTTGGAGTATTAAATTGGCTAAGTTCTTGATATTTAGTTTAAGAATTAGGTACTTTTATTTATTTGTTTTAGTTTGGTAAATTATGTTGGGTTGACTTAATTTAAGTTATTTTATTTTAGTTTGATGATAATTTGCTTTTAGTTTAGTTATTATTGATTAGTTTGTTACTTTGGTAGGTGTGCAATGACAAGGGCTTAAATTGTTAAAGAAAAGTGCATAAAAGGTCCATGCTTTTCCTGTGCATGTTCTAGTATTTTGAGCATAACTTTTCATTCTAGAAGTCCAATTGACATGATTCTTGAGCCAATGGAAAGCTAAGAGACAAGGTTACAACTTTCATGTTACACTTTTCCCAGTTCATCTTAGGAGAAGAAGAAAATTATGTCACAAGTTGAATTAGTGCAACAAAGCAAAGAAGACAAGACAGAACCTTGGGTGCTATGGCCATGGATGCATAGGTGCTGCTGCGTCGTGAAGAAGAAGGTTGCACGGGCTAAGATAGAGAGCTCAATGCCACGGTGCTGAGGAAGTGGCGTCGCAGCATTGACATGATATCTCGAGTAGAGACAAATTTGGGAGTTTAATTCGAGTAGGATTTTAAGCCTATTTAAAGAACCTTTTAGAGCACTTGAAGGCAATAATTAAGATATATTTTCTTTGAAGAAAAAAGAGCCATCAAGCAAGTAAGAAAAGAAAGAAAAACTCTTACAAATTGAAGATCGAAGACTTAACAAATCTTAGTTTTCTTTTATTCTTTAGTTCTTTTATACTTTCCTTGTTTTGTATTGATGGTTAAATTTTCTTGGATAATGTTTTTAGTAGTTATGAGGAACTAAATTTCTTTATCTAGAATTGTAATGGAACACACCATGTAGTTTGAATTTTTTATACTTTTCATTGCTTATGCTTGATATTGTTTAAGTTGTTTATCTTAGTCTTGTGGTTAATGTGTCTGATTAACTGGTCACCAATTAGATAGATAAGGAAACTTAAATAGAACAAGAAGAGGGAATTTAGTGTAAGCCTTGGATGACATAGTACATGTTCAATATTAATTAGAGAGTTAATTGTCTTGATTCGCTTGTAAAGTAAGAACACACTTACACTTCATATGTAGCCATAATTAGAGTCTAAGATTAATAAGTCTTTCTTAATTTCAATTTGCATAGGAACAGGATAAATTGGTTGAGAGAGCTATTTTATAAGAACATCAAAAGAAACTTATAAATAAATTAGAACTCGAGGTTAACAAGTCAATTGTCTAGTAAGTAGAGAGAGAGTAGAAGAGATTCAAATAAAGTGTTGAGGGGAGATTGTAATCCTAGGCTTTTTCTTATTGATTTATCTAGTTTAAATTGCTATTCTTGTTATTATTTTTAGTTTTCAGTAATTTTGAATATGGTTGTTTGAATAATATTAAGCTGTGTTAATTTTAGTACTTTACTAAATTTTGGTGCAATTCCTTGTGGGAATGATAGCCTACTTTTCATTATATTACTTGTTAATGATACGTGTGCTTGCATGGTAAATTTGATAACAAATTTTTTGGCACCGTTGTTGGGAAATTATTTTCATAATTTTTTGTTAATAGTAATACCAAGCAATCTTATTCTTAATTCAAACATTCTTTTCTTTGTTTTCAGGTACTTTTGTTCATTGTATGCAAAAAATCAAAGACTTGGAAATTGTTTCTTTTGATTTGGAAATTGAAAAGACTTTTGGAAGACTTCTAAGGGAAAACCGAAAAGTTTCAACTTAATGTGACACAATGGTTGATCAAGAACAAAACAAGTCTTTATGATAATATGCTGTACTTCTCATACAACGCCTTCAGTCTAGTGTCTATAGACCTACCATCCAAGCTAATAACTTTGAGACTAAGCTAGCAATCATTCAAATAAATTAGACCTCAGTTCAGTTTAGGGGATTGCCGAATGATGAACTTAATACACATATTGTGACTTTCTTGGAGGTTTGTGATACATTTAAGACTAATGGCATTTCTGATGATGCCATTAGATTGAGGCTTTTCCTGTTTTCACCAAAAGATAAGGCAAAAACTTGGTTAAATTCGCTTCCAGCTTGTTCCATTCGTACTTGAATTCTTGGGTAAGTTCTTTCCACCAACTAAGACAGCAAAAATGTGGAATAATATCACCTCGTTTATGTAATTTGATTCGGAATCAATGTATGAGGCTTGAGAGAGGTATAAGAATTTATTTAGAAGATGTCATCACCATGGGTTACCTAAATGGTTGCAAGTACAGACTTTCTATAATGGTTTTCTGGGACTAATTAAAACCATCATTGATGCTGCAATAGGAAGGGCCCTGATGGCAAAATCTATTGATGAGGCATGTGTTTATCAAAGGAGATGGCTTCCAACAATTATCGACAGGCATATGAGAAATTGGATGTAAGAAAAGTTGCTAGTATTCATGAACTTAATGCAATTAATGCCTTGACTGCACAAATGGTTGCTCTCACTAGGAAAATTGATACATTCGGTGTCTAAGCTATTTTGAGTCATTTTGTGACATGTGAGTTAAGTGGAGATAGGCATTTTAGTGAACAATGTCTTATTAGTGATGAATCAATAAAATTTGTTGAAAACTTTAATAGATAGTAGAATAATCTGTACTCAACAACTACAATCCTGGTTAGAGGAATCATCCTAGTTTCTTGTGAAATAACAAACAAGAATTTTCATCAACATCTAAGCTAAACTTTCCTCCTAGATTTCCACCTCAAGTTAAAGCTCCTATGCTTGAAAAAAAGTCATCTATGGAGAAGTTATTCATGTAATACATGGCAAAGGCTGATTCTCTCATTTAGAGTAAAACAGCATCACTCCAAAATCTAAAGACACAAACGAGTCAACTTGCCAATGCCATCAATAACAGGCCTCAAGGAACTTTACCAAGTAACACTGAAACAAATCCCAAATAGAAAGAAAGAAGCAATGTAATGCAATTACTTTAAAAAGTAATAAGCAACTTGATGGTGAAGATAGAGTTTATCAAGAGCATACTTTTAGCAAGCAAGTTCAAGTTTATAAAGTTAAGCAAGGGGAGGAAGTATCCACACCACCACAAGTTAAGCCAGATGTGCCTCTCGTTCCTTTTCCTTAAGCATTAAAGCCTAAAAAAAAAGATAAGCAATTTGAAAAGTTTTTGAATGTTTTCAGGGAACTTCACATTAACATTCCTTTTGTAAATGCCTTGGCACAAATATTGTCTTATGTAAAGTTCCTTAAAAAGATCATGCCCAAAAGAGAATATTGGAAGATTTTGAGATAATTCCACTTACTGAGGAGTGTAGTGCTATAATCCAAAATAAGCTTCCACCAAAGCTTAAGAATCCAATGAGTTTTTCTATTGCTTGTACTATTAGTAAAGTTAAATTTTCTAAAGCTTCATGTGATTTGGGTACTAGTGTTTCACTTATGCCTTTGTCTATTTCTAGGAAACATGGACTTAAAGAGATATAACTTACTACAATTACCTTTCAATTAACAAATATGTTTATCCCCTGTATACCCCTTTAAGCCTAATATTATCTTTTCTTTGTCCAACACATATTTGTTTACCCGAACCTATAAATAGATTTCCAATTTTGCATCCTTCACTCTAAGTAGGTTAACCATTTTAGAAAGTGCAATAAGCTAGTCATTGAATAAGGTAGAAAGGGTGGAATTGATGAAAAAACTTCAATTGTGCTAGTATTCACCCCACTATTAATATTAAAAACAAATAAGTTTTTGGGTTTAAAATTATGATAAAAAAAGAAGAAAAGAAAAAGAATAAAGTGTTGGACAAAAGAGAAGTTTGAAGTAAAAAGGAAGAGGGTGTTACTTTGAATATGATTAGGGCTTTATATAGGTCCTAAAATAATTGATGTGCTTAGGATGATTTGAGCCTTATAATAATATCCTTTATCCTACCTTTACCCTAGCCTTACATTACAAGTCAAATAAAGTCCTAAGGATCATTGATTAATGTTAGTCTACATTAGTGGAGAAAAAGATGAAAAACAAACCTTGGGATTCTTATACATTTTTTAATTTTGCATAAGCATAAACTTATGCGGAATGCATGACTATTTTTTTGTAAAAAGATTACACACAAACGCGAAAATTCTTTGGAAGATAAGCTTGGATTTGAATTAAATCATGGACTTGAATGATATCTAGATTTTACCTTGAGTTGAAATTTTGAGATAATTTTTAACGAAATTATGAGAGAATAATAACAGAAATAGATTCATGGCAATAAAAGTAGAAAACCTTGAAAAAAAATTGAAAATGTGGAACAGAGCATGAAAAAAGAGAGGAACAATGGTCAAGCCGTGAAGATTTCTTTGGGTATGGAAGAACAGTCAGGTGCCATGCAAAAGGAAGGTATCGTGGTTGAACTAATAGAAATTAAGATGCTAATTGGTGAAAAGCAAAAAAACGTGGCTACTAAAAATAATTGTCAAATGACAAGTGAAGGCAATGATAGCTCACACCACTTTTTAGAAGCTAGTATCAATGTAAAGAGGTGTGAAAAGAAAGCAACTATAATTCATACTGAACCTGCTTTTAGTAATAAAAATGGGTAAACTTTTTTTTAGCCATACAATATAAGGTGTTTTTAGAAATAGCCCTTCAGATAATTTTAACTGGTTGTAACCAAAAGATGATATTTTGGGACAAAAATGCTCTTAATGAGACCTTTTTATTGACACGACTCTCATTCACGCGCAGATTGGGGAAAAGTAAATCTGCATAGAATTTGTTCCCTTTAATTTTGTGCAAAACATCCATTTTTCTTTTCGAGAAGCTTATGCAAAACAAAATCATGTTGAAAGAAATGGGTTTTCTAATATTCCAGATATCATCATAAAAAAACGCTTTGCATATTACATAGCAGGTCTATTGAACGATCTTTTGATTCAAGGTCAAGGATAAGAAAGTGTTTGAACAAGTTTACAATTATTATATGGTAAGTTAGTGAGTGAATGTCTATTTTTTATGGGTTTAGTGATTTGAATGCCATATTAAAAAAGAATATGGTTTCGTGTTTTGATGTTAAATGTGCATTATTGTATTTCATTGAAAATGGGTTTCAGATAATGAGAAAAGGTTAATAGTAAACTAAACAAGGAATTAGTCGTGATGAATCCAATGTTTTAAGAATGATGTGAAACCAGAAATCCCTGATACGGTGGTGAATAGAAAAGAAGAAGATGTGAAACCAAAGCACGAACTAGTCGTGCTACAGTAGGCCATATGTGGCATGACTATGATAGGACAAGATTTAGCGTTTGTGATACGCCATGGTGGGAGTGTGTGACACGGCATGACGAGAATTTGTGACAAGGCTGTGACATTGCAAGATTTGAAGTTTGTGACACGCCATAGTGGGAATGTGTGACACGACATAGTTAGAATGTGTGACACCACTGTGACATGGTAGGGTTGTGATATGGCGTAGTGGGAATGTGTGACATGGCATGGTGTGAATATGTAATGCAGCATGGTGAGAATGTGTGACACAGATATGACACAGTAGGGTTTGGAGTTTACGACACATCATGGTGGGAATGTGTGACACAGCATGGTGAGAATAAGTGACACAGTTGTGACACGATAAGGTTTAAAGTTTATGAAATGGCGTGGTGGAAATGTGTGACACAGTAGAGTGAGAATATTTGACCCATGGAAGGAATATGTGAGACAACATAGTAAAAATATGTGACAAGCCATGGTGTGAATATGTGGCACATCATGATGAGAATATGTAATACGGCTATGACACAGTAAGGTTTAGAGTTTGTGAGATGCTATGATGAGAATCTATAAGATAGCAAGGTGAGAATCTATGACACAACATGGTGAGAATATATGTGACATGCCATGCACTGAATATCTGTGACACCATATGATGCATATTAACGGTTGAGGTGTTTAAAAGGCCATCGCATTTCATTATATTTCCAGCATTCGCAAACGGTTGTGTGAAAGAAGTAAGAAAGTTTGATTCATTCGTCATTCCCCAAGAGACCAAAGTGTTTGACTTCATTCTAAGCAAAGTTAATGACATCACAACAATAATGTCAGTTTTGCGTGAAAAGGTCAGTCAGTCGTCAATTAAAACTTTCTTTTGTTTGGTAATTTTTTATTGGATTGCTCTATGATATGTTTGCTTTTTCCTATGATATGTTTTAACTGTTTTTTTCCTAGTTTATGGTTTTTGGGTAAATTGGGGAGAGAACTACAACATTTTTACTGACATGGTCTGGGGTCGAACCAAAATATTTTAGGGGGTCTGCATATCGTATAACAAGTATAAAAAGGTTTTCGATTTGGCGTGCAGTGGGTTAACTGTTTTTAGGGTTTTCATCTTTAGTCTAAGTTTAGGGTGTGAACCACATAGTCACCATAATCCCTAGCGTGTCACCAAAGTGGGTATTTTAAGGTAATTTGTGTAACGAAGCAGTAATTATAGTTGAAGTGTCATGACATGGCAGGGTTTGCGTGTCACAGCATGGGTCAACGTTGGTGTGTGACAACATTTTACTTGATCTACATAGCATGTAACAACATATATTTTTTCAATCTAGCATGTTGTCGGTTAAATGTTTTTGGGTTTAGGGTAACATTACATGTATGGTGTGTGGTGACCGCATAGTTGTCATGGTATTTAGTGTAACAAATCAGTAATTATAATTGACGTGTCACGACACAGCATGGGTTGGCGTGTTACCACATTTTACTTGGTCTGCATAACGTATAACAATATTTTACATGGTCTACATAGCGTGTAATAACATTTTACTTGGTATGCATAATGTGTAACAACATATACTTCTTTCTTCAATCTAGCATGTCACAACTTTTTGTGTTAACTGTTTGTTGGTCTATCTTACACGAGCATATGTGCCATGTTTTGCAGATAGAGTTCAAAAAGTATGATAACTTTGACACTTTACTTGTTGTGCCAAAAGAGAAGTGGGCCTTCAAGGTCTCTATTAACACTCACTGTAAGTGGTCGCAACTGTATTACATTAACAAGACTCTTTAAGAGAAAGGGGAGTACAATGCATTCAAATGTACATGCTTTGAAATGCTACTGAACGTCTATCCACAAGGTTACTTTTGTGTTAGTCTCCTACAGAACATCATGATTCATCAAATCACTGAAATAGAGTTAATGGATCATGAGTTATGGTTTGCCCTTAGCAAGAGCAAGGCGCATCTATCAAAGCAGGAGTTCTACCTTATCACCGAACTAAAGTTTGGCCCACTGCCTGATGTATTCACATGACCGTAAAAGGTTATTCTTGACAAAATTCATGCAAGATACTAGAACGAGCAGTAGAGTGTTAAGTTGTAGTCATTGCTTGATACGTTCCAAGGAAGCAACCTTCAACGACCAAGAGATGCAACCAAGATAGCACTCTTCTTAATCACAAATAATATTTTATTTGGTCAAAATTACCATAAATAGGTGACGCCTTGGCTCTTGTCATTGGTGGAAGATATCGACATTTGGAATTTTTTCTCCAAGGGTCATTATGTTTGGAGGCTAACTGAAGACTACTTATTGAAAGGGTTCGAAGTGTCTGCTGCTAACTTGCAGAAGAATAATCATTTACGTTACAACATTTACAGATTTGCTTGGGTGATGGAGGTATTGTAACATAACATTTGCCAGTTTTCTTTTGACTTAATAATTTATGGTTGCCCTCATTTATCATTTACGGTATGATAATGGCTACATTTGACTTGCAGTTCTGGGCACTTGAGGCAATTTCTACTTTCGAAAAATTAATTGCCCACTCCGATCTAAAAGACGACATCTACACACGTATGTGTAGATGGTAGTGCAATCAGAAGCCAAAAGACTTCTACAAGGTGGTTGAGAAGTTTAAGTCATCTCAGTAGGTGAGTAAACAACTATTAATTTGAGCTGTGATTCTGTATAATTTTTGTCCAAAAATTTATCAAAACACATTTTTGCAATTATGGGCACATAAAACCTTGAAACCCACCCCGGATATGGTGACACTAGAGTATTGGTTGCACATCGAGGTCCCTTTATCTGAGGTGTACCAGTACATGCCAATAGAGCACATGGAGGATTGAGTGGAATATGGTTTAGGTACAAAGGTAAAGAGGAGGAACTTGAAAGAGAAAAAAGCCACGAGTCCTGTTAAACAGAGGCACACCATCACTTCCAAAGAAAAAGATCACTCTTGTAACGATCTCTTCCCATGATTGTTATCGGTGTCTGAGACTTATGAGTGAACCCACCAAATTCTGAACAAGCTTTAGTTGAGATTCTGAATAATTTAAACTCAACTTCAATGTTAATGCTATCGTTTACTTAAACCAAATAAACATAATATTTAAAATGTAGCTTTTAGATACCAATAACCAGGTTTAATAACTCCAAAGTAATTTCAACATCACATGTGGTATTCATTACACAACCTCAAGTTTTAGCAAATACATTCCCGATAGACTATTAATCTTTATAAGTTTGACTATTTGACATAACAGAACCTCTATGCGACGGAAGGACTCGGAGTGGAAGTCTAAAAGATGTCATTACCTACGTCGTAGCAAATCAAGGTTTGTCGGGACAATATTCTTGAGCTGGTCATCTATCAATGGGTTTACCATTATTTCATAAGGTCTATTCAATTTTGACACAAAATTCGAGGAAATAAAAGAATGGGTAACTTCAGGGTCAAATAATACCAATGCTTCAAAACCACAAATTAAAAGAGTACTTGTCACCACATTATTGGAAACAGGCACATCTTGCGGACCCATGGCAAATACTCTCGCTTGTCTTCTTCCAAAAAGACCATGTGGTGCTGACTCAGCAGGTCGTGATCGGGAGGTAAAAGTTATTCCTTCGCCTTTATAGAGTCAGCCTCTCCTAGTTAGAGGTGAAACTGCAGATGTTACCATTGACGTTGGTTGTACATACCCACGACTAGTTTCTTACAATCTCCCACCACAGGGGCAATCTTTTCGCATATGTCCCACTTGACCACAACTAAAATATACATCATATGGTTGAGCACATGGCCCCACATGCATAATACCACAACATGCATAATAAGGACTTCTCTAGCCCATCTGTCGACTATTAGGGCTAGTCATTTCAATACCCGATCATCGACAATTATTTACTCCAGAAAATTTCCATGACGAGGTGGACTACTAAACTGGGGGCTTCTCCTTGTCCCTTGTGACCCAGTTGACACTTGCCCTCTATTCTGAGCAATATCCCTTCGACTAAGTCGACTTGACCTTTCGTAAGTTATTTTTCAACTAGTGTTCCTTTGACTAGTCTGCCCTTCAGTCTTAGTCTTTCCGATACTTTCGTGAAATGTTTTAGCCTCCATACTACAACCCTCTATTAATCGAGCACAATCTACTGCATCAAAAGTATGATATTCTTCAAGTTGCTCCATGAATATTAGTCATCTGGTATTTAGAAATGATATTGTTATCTTTACTAATGGTAGCCGATTAGCATTAGGGAGGATTTTGAAGTTTTGCTAGAATATGAGATAGTGTCTGGTCAATGACTTAGCCAAGAAAAGAATTGTTTTATTTTATGCAACAAAACCTTTCATTCCAGGATCGAAACTATTTCATCAGCTATAAGGTTTTCTCATAAAGTATTGCCAATTATTTAATTGGGAACGCCACTTTATAAAGGTCCAAACAAATCGTTCTTATTTGATTTTTTGGTATTTAATATTCAAGATTAAATTTTAGGTTGGGAGAACAAGGTGTTATCTCCAAGTGGTCAAATTACTTTGATTCATAGTGTACTTTCTTCTATGTCACTTTTGTTACAAGTACTCAAGCCTCCAATATGTGTGATCAAAAAACTACAGCAAATTTTCAATAGCTTTTTATGGGGGGATTCGGCATATTCCGAGCACTTTTACTGGTTTACTTGGCAAAAAATATCTTATCTTGGTAGGGAAAGTGGCTGGAGATTAAAACCTTAATGCATATTTTTGAAGCTTTTAATAAAAAGCTTTGGTGGTTACTTCGCTCTTCCAATAGTCTTTAGGCTGGATTCATGAAACAAAAATATTGTGGCGGACAAGTGCCTATACAGGTGAATACAAAAATCCACGACTCTCCGAGTTGGAAAAGGTTAAAACTTGGATCCCGAATTGCAGAAGAGGATATTAATTGGAAAATTAGCAAAGGAGACTTATTTTTTTGGCATGATTGTTGGATGGGAGACACGCCTTTGGTAAATTTTTTCTCTTCCTATTTGCATTCTTTTACTAAAGTTCATTATTTTTATAAGAACGACAAATGGGATATGGAGAAATTAATATGCTACTGGATCCATATAGAAAATGAAAATGATGATGTAGCATACTGGATCCATACTTCTAATGGGGTTTTTCTACTAAAACTGCATGGGAATCAATTTGTCAAAAGCAACTCGAAAATAATGCCTATGATTTAATTTGGCATAAAAGTATTCCTCTAACTATTTCCCTCTTCTTTTAAAGAGTTACACATGACTGGTTCCCTGTTGATATAAATATTAAAGGCAAAGGGCTTCCAAATGGCTTCAAAATGTTAGTGCTGTAGATTTGAAGAGACACTATTACCTGTGCTTTGGGAAAGTCCTGTAGCAAGGAATGTGTGGAAATTTTTTTCACAATTTTTTCAAGTTTCAATAGAGCAACCACATAATATTTTGCTTGGTATTACTCAAGCAATTTTACAAAGTCAGGTCATATTCGTGTTTTGTTACCAATATTTATATGTTGGTTTTTATGGGTTAAAAGGAATGATTCTAAGCACAGGTAATTAGGTGTTTATCAATAACGAATTATATGGCGGATCATGAAGCTGTTGATACAGCTTCGTAAAGGAGATCTTATACGTAGGCAACAATGGAAAGGGAACACGTAGATTGCAAAGTTGTGGAATGTTTCCTTGCGGAATCAACCTACCCCTATTCCGCCACAAATAATCACATGGTTGGAGCTTGGTAGGTCTAAAAGTAAATTGAATGTAGATGGAATTTCGAGAGATAATTGTCAAAATGCAATAGGAGGTGGTGTAGTGAGAGACAATATAGGTAAACTTATTTTTGGCTTCTGCGAAAATTTTGGTGCACAACATCCAATGAAAGCTGAATTGTTTGCTCTTCAAAGGGGTCTCTTTCAATGTCGAGATTACAATGTTCACACTTTATGGATTGAGATGGATGTAAAAGTGGTTGTCCATATGATAGCCCAAAGTACTTATGGATCTTAAGATATTCAGTACATTCTTGCCTCTATTCAAAACTATTTACAACATTTCAACTACCTAATCAGTTATATCCATCGTGAGGGTAATCAAGCAGTAGATTTCTTATCTAACCAAGGCCATTCACATAACAGACTTAAGGTTTTTCATCATGCCGAAGGTGAGCTATATGGCATCTTTAAATTAGGTAAAATGAACTTAGCATATGTTAGGTTCAAATAAATGTAAAGGAGTAATGCTCCTTATTTATTGTTTAACATTAGCTCATTGTAAAAGAGTAATATTATTTCTCATAACATTAGTAAAATTTGCTAGGAATATAATATCTCTTTTAGGAATTTTATTTTATTTTTGCACATTAGTTCACTTTAAAAGAAATAAATTACATCTCATATGCACAAGCCTTACCAAAAAACAAGCTTTTTCCAACAAAATTTTCTATCGAAAAAAGTTAAAATTCCATTGGAAATACATTTTTCCTATGGATTTCCAGCGAAAAAATCCATTGGAAATTTCAAGGGTAAAAGCATCGTCGGAAATACTTTCTGTTGGAAATCCGTCAAAAATTTTCAACAGAAAATTCTATCCGAAAATTCCGTTGAAAAAAGTGCATAATCCATTCACTGTATTAAAGCAATTCCGTTGGAAATTCTCAATGAAAATTTCGTTGGAAATTCTTTTGAAACGGAATTCCGTTGGAAATTCTTTTGAAACAAAATTCCATTGGAAACACATTTCTTATAGAATTCTATCAAAAATTCATTAGACATAAAATTAAGTATTTTTATACAAATAAAATTATATGTACAGATATATTAAATAATTTAATATAGAAAATTATACATTTTATAAACATATACTAAATATACATTAGGTATTTCTAAAGACTCAAAAAATATTTGATACCATGAGCATCAAAGAACTTTATAATCACAAAGTATTCAAGAGAAGAATAATGTCAATATATTAAATAAACCATTGAACCAAAATTTCATGTATCTGCCTAATTGCATTGTACTGTTAGACTGCATTCTTTTCCATCAAATGGATAAAGGAAAGGCTACATTTGAATTTCAACTTTATAAGAACATAAATTTTTCAAAGGGAGATAAAAGTAACTTACAAAAAACTTTACAATTACAGAGTAAACTTACAATAACAATTGTTACAATGTCTTTTAGTTCCCCCTTAGGAGCTATGGTTAACTCCACAAATCTCTTTGCAATGCTCTCTATATACCTTAGCCTTCCA
>NW_018397266.1:6942020-6989988 GCF_002168275.2 Theobroma umbraticum
ATACAACTAGCATAGATAAATATAAAAATAAAAAATTAGAGACGTTTTTAATCCTTACACACAACAAATTAGGATCTATAAATAAAAAAGAGGCAGTGACAAGAAAATTATGAAAGTAAGTCCAGTAATACTATAAGCCAACATGCAACAAATTAAGTCCATGTTAAAAGCCACAAAACACATGATAAATATCATACAAAGAGTTGCAAATTAATAGGCTTCGAGGGCTTTCGTCATAAGCTGAAATTTTTTCCAAGACTATTAATAAGCTGTCAACTTCTCTCAGCAATTCAAAACCAAGAGCATTCCACATTCAAAATCTATCAGCACTGGAACAAAATTAAATCTCAAGGACCAGCAAAAGCTACAAACATGCTGATTTAATTTTACATTAATAATGACCAAAACAAGCTACATTTGAGTACAAATGCATTAGAAGAACCTCAATAAAATGTACAGCAAAGTTTGTTATATCTGTTCTTCCTTACTAAAATAGTCAGAATCACAAATAGAAAATAACAATCAAAGTTTTAATGCAGCCACCAACATGCTCTACATATGAATAGCAAAGTTCAGGTGCTTCTATATATAAAGATGCCAATTGATATTTCAAACTATTTAGAAAGGACAACACTAAGCTATAATAGAAAAGCACTCACCAACGGAAGTAATCGCTTCTGATACCCAAAAGTGTTGCAAGCAATATATTAGTAATCTAGGGAGATAAAGGCCTTAAAGGTTTTCTCTCCTGTTGCATCAACGATATATGAAAGGATGGTTCACCATCTACAGGTTCACTTGTCGAAGCTTGGCCACTACTATTGCTTCTATCTGTTTCACTATTTTACTGTTCCATCCTATATATTAGACGGTTGTAATGAGTTAGAATTCGTAAGATCTCTCCACATGCCAGAGCCCACTGTTCAGAATACTCATTTTAAAAAAAAATTAAACAAATAAATGTCACTGTTCAGAATACTCACTCTGTACACAAATATCTGCTCAAGTTTTACAAAAAAAAAAGGTTATTTTTCAACTAAAAATTGCATATTTGTAGACATCATAACTAAAATAAAATTAATTAATTAATTAATCAAATTAAAAAAGGTGTCACTAGCAGAAGAGAGATGAGGATTTGGGTGCGCCGTTGGAGTAAGAGAGAGAGGGAGAAAAGGTGTCACCGGTTGGAGTTTAGAGTTTTTGGGGAGGTACCACCGGTTAGGATTCGAGTTTCTTGAGATGTTTGTTGCCGGTGAGAGGAACGGAGAGACATCGGTAATAGGGAGGAAAAAGAAGGCTGTTGGCCTAAAAAAGAGAAAGAAGGGAGGGAAAAGAGAAGGAAAAAAAAGTAGAGAGAGTTAGGGAGGGTGCGAATAGAGAAGAGAAGTAAAGTGGAATAAGGGTTAAGAAAGAATAAAAAAAAGGTTATACCAAGGTTTAATGATCCCTTAATGACACCGTTTTAGAGTGGTTAGGGAAGAGTAAATTTAGGCTCAAATCACTGCACTTGGAGAGGCTTTGAAGCACCAAACGGTGCGTTTTAGATGTTATATGTTGTAATGTTATAAAAACTAATAACTAAATGTAATCATAAAATAATTTATATGTTATAATGTTACAAAAACTAAGATAATAACTAATAAAGTTATTAACTTTAATCATATAAATAAAATTTATTATAAGCTTACATATAAAACATAAGTGTTATAATTATAACATATAATATATTATATTATATAGATAATTAATATCTCATACATAATATATTAACTATAAAGTTATATCATTTAAAATATAAAATATTAATACATGTTTATATTTAATTCACATATATATATAATTTGTATACACATAACAAATATATTTTAAATATATATATAATAATTTACTCTATATATCAGTTTTCTTATTCCTTAATTTATACTAACAAATATTAGTACATATCTACTAAAGTATTATTAGTTTTTGTTCAATATATTACTAGAATTTATCAACTATTTTAATAAAAATAAAAAAATTTATTACGTTATTTTTATAAACTCTTTAATTTTATAACATTAATGAATTTTGAGCAATTAATTTATAATTTATGACTCAATAAAGTTTCAAAATATATAAAAAAAATAAACAAAGAAAAACATATTTATATTTTTAAAATTATAAATCACAATATGTACATATTTAATATTATTAATATATTACCTTAAACGATTAATAAAATTTTTAAAAAATGTTAATATATTTGAAATAAAAAAATAGCAATATTGATAGAATTGTCTAACAAAATATTCTATTAGAAAATTTTCATTAGTAATGGCTTATTCCAACTGAAATTTCATTAAAAAATTTAGCGAGTTTTAAATTTTTTTAGGCCCCTAAACTTTCCGACGGATTTCCAACGGAATATTGTCCATTGGAAAATTTCGTTGGAAATATATCAGAAATTCCGTTGAAAAATTTGATGAGAGTGAATTTTTTTGAGGCCTTAAATTTTTCGATGGATTTCCGTTGAAAATTCCATTCGAAAGTTTGATGGGAGTAAATTTTTTTTGCACAAAAAAAAATTCTGACGGATTTCCAACAGAATTTTTCAGTTGAAAAAATTTCATTGGAAATCCATCGAAAAACTGTTGGAAAAAAGTAAAATAAATTTCCGTTGAAAATTTCCAACAGAAAATTTCCAAAGGAATTTTTTCTGTCAGAAAAAATCAGTTTTCTTGTAGTGAAGGAAAATAAATGCTAGGAGAGTAATATTCTCATAGGTTTTTTTTCCATTTTATTTTTGGAGGTAATGTCCTTCTCCATAATGTAATTTATGTTTTAATTATTAATAAAAATTTAATAGGGAGCTAGGCCTGAAAGTTGTTCCAACTTTAAAAAAAATATGAGAGATCAGTGGTTTGGTGCAACTCTTTTTTAGTTAGTTAGTTGTTTTCTTATTTAAATTGTTTTCATCATTTACATGTTTTGTTTTGTTGTAAGTTTTCTTTTATGTTTTTGCTCGAGGAATAGTAAAATATTAAGTTTGGAGGTGTGATAACGGTATGTTATAGAGGTATTTTGTCATATTTTCAGTATTAATTGTCTAAGTTCTTGAGATTTAGCTTAGAAATTAAGTATTTTTATTTATTTGTTTTAGTTTAGTAAATCATGTTGGGTCGATTTAATTTAAGTTATTTTATTTTAGTTTGATTATAATTTTCTTTTACTTTAGTTATTATTGATTAGTTCGTTGCTTTTGTAGGTATGTAATAAAATGGGTTTAAATTGTTAAAGAAAAGTGCATAAAAGGTCTATACTTCTCTTATACATGTTCTAGTATTTTGAGCATAACTTTCATTATAGAAGTCCAATTAATGTGATTTTTAAGCCAATGGAAAGCTAAGAGATAGGAATATAACTTTTATGTTTACCACTTTACTTAGTTCAACAAAAAAAGGAGAAAATAATGTCAGAAATTCAATCAATGCAATAGAACAAAGAAGACAAGATGGAACCTTGGGCACAGTGGCCATGGATGCATGGGTGCCATGGCACCATGAAAAAGAAAGTTGCATTGCCACAGCACTGAGACAAATTTGGGAGTTTAATTCGAGTTGGATTTTGAGCCCTATTTAAAGACTCGCTTAAAGCACTTGAAGGCAAAAATTAAGATAGGTTTTCTCTGAAGAAAAAGAGCCATCAAACAAGTAAGAGAGAGATGAAAAACTCTTGAAGATCTAAGATCGAATACCTAACAAATATTAGTTTTCTTTTCTTTTTATTTTTTTATACATGTTTTGTATTGATGGTTAAACTTTTTGGGATAATGTTTTTAGTAGTTTTGAGTAACTAAATTTCTTTATCTAGGATTGTAATTGAACCTAACATTTAGTTTGAATTTTTAGTACTCTTTCTTGATTATGATTAATAGTGTTTGAGTTGTTTATTTCTATCTTGTAATTAATGCATCTAATTGATTGGCCACCAACTAAATAGATAAGGTAACTTAAACAGAACTGGAAGAGAGCGTTTAGTGTAAGCCTTTGATGAAGTATCATATGTTCAATATCAATTAGAGATTTGATTGATTTGATTTGCGTGTAGGGTAAGAATACAGTTACATGTCATATGTAGCCATAATTAGAGTTCTATCTTTCTTAATTTCAATTTGCATAGGAATATAATGAATTGGTCGAGAGAGATATTTTCATAAGAATATCGGAAGAAACTTATAAATAAATTAGCACTCTAGGTTAACAACTCAACTGTCTAATAAATGGAGAGAGAGTTGTTAACCTAAAAAAAATTGTAATTTCTTACTTATAAGTAAGAAATTACAAGAAACTCAAAAATATCTTACTTATACTCTCTATCTACCTACTAGACAACTGAGTTGTTAATCTAGAGTTCAAATTTATTTATAAGTTTCTTTCGATATTCTTATGAAAATATCTTTCTTGTAATTTCTTACTTATATTTTTTCTTGCTTTTCAAATAAAAATTTGTATTGCAAGTTTTTTGCTTTTTGCCCCCTACATGAAATATTTTTTAAAACTGAAATATAAGAAAAGAAATTTTTCATGCATGAGATGAAGCTTTTTTATTGAAAGAGAATTTATATATATATATATATATATATGTATGTTCAAGCAACAAACAAATTGTTTGATTTTAGAAGAAGAGCACAGAGCAAGAATTATTTATGTTTCAAAAGAAAGCTATATTGATAAGCAAACGACAAAAAAATCCTTCTTGAAATAGGGATTTGTTTCAAGTCTCAATACCCATGATTTATAATTTATAGCTAAAAGAAAAAGTACAAAAAAGGACTTTTGGGAACACTAATCTTGTCATTAGGCTTAAAGACAAGTAAACACAACAACTTTTATTTTTGGTTTCGTTTAATTGGCTTCTTGTCTTGAAGCTCATTTTGAAGGTCACGGCACTTATGTTGGGAACGTCATTTTTTTAATTATTTATATATATTGCATTTTTATTTTGTAGTTTTATTTATTGATAAATTATTTATTAATAATAATAACAATAATGATATCTATAATTTTGATAAGTTTTGTTATTTTACTTTGTTATTGTTGTTCTTTATGCTTAATAAATAAATAAATGAAACATTATTACATATGTATACTTATATCTTTTTCCATTATCATTTTTGTAGGCATCTTTTTCCATCTTCCTTTATGCTTAGGATGCATCTCCCTCCAAAGATCCATCATGGTGAACTTGGAAAGGCTACAACAAGGAAAAAAACCATTGCACATAAAAGGAAGACCACTGTTTTTGAAATAGTTCCTCCCAAAAAGATTAAAGCAGGAAAGACTAGTGAAGTTCCTCCTGTTCCTGAAAACTAAAAAGATGAAATTACTAGAGAAAGAACAAGATCATTTTTGGAAAAAAGTACATGCCAAACAAGTTGAGGAACAATCTTCTGAACCTGTTAGAGATAACTAGAATTGTCTATGCTCAAAAGCACCTCCTCATAAAAGAATTGGTATTCTATGACCATTAATTTAAAGTTCAAGTTAAAGCATGGTGAGTTTCCACTTTCCGTTTGTTGTCGATTTTGCACAAGCAAGTATATGTATCAAACAAGTAATATAGACAGTAAGTCCAGAATTGTATCCCATAAAGATTTACTCCTAAATCTTCACTAAGTACTAAAATTATGACAAATTAATCTTATGCAAGTGACTTGATGTTTTAGAAAATTAATTAAAACTAAATTAAAGCAAACACTAAATTAATTAATAGAAACTAGAATTCACTTGAGAAAGGCAATATATTAAAACTTAAGATTACGGATTCATTCAACACTTCATCTAATACTAGTTTTTCTTATTACTTAAATTCATGGGTGGTTTTACTAACTTAGAATCCAAACCTATATACAAGTCTTCGTCAAGATACTTGCATAAATACCTAAATTAATTAGGTCACTATATGTCTGTAATAATCAATTAAATAAAGTTCGTTAAGTTGGTGTTCTAATTTGGTTATGTAAGATATATGGCATATGTCTACCTAAATTACAAATCAAATGACCCAAGTGACATGAACATATGCTATTCAACTTTAATCCAATCTAAAATCTCTCTGTTGAGTCTCAATTAAATTCACAAATTAATTAATTATGGTCAGACAATTAAAAACATTAAAAACATATTTAAATAAGCAAAACTATACCCATTCATAGTTAATAAAAGAGAAACAAATATTCAAATTACATGTTGAAATCCATCACAATCCTAGAATAATTGTTTAGCTCATAATATCTATTAAAAACTTCATCCAAAGAAAATTAGCCATTAATCCAAGTCAAGAAAAGAAGAAAAATAAAAAAGTAGAGAGAGAAAAACTAAAAGTTGAAGCTTTGTGATCTTGATTTTCTCTCAAATTCTATCTTTCTTGCTTTGTTTTTTAGTCCTTTTCTTTAAAGAAATTAATTGTTGCCTCCTCCTTTCAAAACCTTTGAAAATGGCACCTAAATAGGCTCCAAAAGCCCTAGTTTTCAAAATCTCATTAAAAACATATCTGTGGTAACTCATTGAGCACTACAGCCTTGTCTCTTGGGTGCCATGGCAACCTACTTTTGAGTGGCACAATGGTGCTCTTCTCTTATGCTGTCTCTACTGCACTACTTCATCTTGTGATGCAATTTTTGACTTTTTTTAGGCCAAACTAGGCAAAGTAGTAAGCATGAATGTTGTAGCCCATCCTTTTATATTTCCAATGGTCTAAGAATCATCTCATTTGGAGTTTTGTACAGAGAGTTATGATGAAAATACTGTAATATATTCAAAAAATTCTACACTTAATCATCTTTACTCAGTTCACCTTCATGAAGTTTTATGCACTTGCTCCCCTTCAAAACAAGGACTAAATCAATGATGAATTAAATTAGGACTTTTAACATAAAAATGAGCTAATATTATTAAAATTAAACTTTTCCAACATGTATGAAACTTAATAAGAAAAAGGGTAAAATACCCTTATACCTTTAAGTTTTAATCAAAATTTTAAGCGGGTCTATTAGTTTTTGAAATGGACACTCCATCCCAAAGATGTAAACATCCTTAACAGAGATGATGAAAGGACTAAAATACCCTATTTTTAAAAATTATTGTTATATTCTTTTGAAAAAAAAGTAAAAAAAAAATCATTGATTGGTGCTCCTCAACTCCCCAAAAATGGGGAACACCAATGGTTCTCTTCTTTTTCTTTAACTAATAAAAGTTATATAATAGTAATTTTTAAAATTAATAAAGTTTAAATTTATAATTTCAATATTGCCACATCATTAAACTAATAGAAACACTAACAATTAACTAACAGTTAGACCTATATGTCCAGCGAAAGATATTTTTTTAGGGTGAAGTGTCCATTTTGAAAATTAATAGACCTTCACTCCAAAAAAACAAACTAATGGACCTACTTAAAATTCCAAAAATAATTTAGGGGGCTAGGGGTATTTTACTCTAATGAAAAGTATAAAGAAAACCTAAAATTACTTTAAAACATAAAGACTTAGTTATTTTTAATAATAAAAATGTAACAAAATAACTCTGCATTATAAAGTTATTACAGCCCCAAACTTACTGTTTTGCTAGTCCTTAAGCAAACCTAAGACAAAAATAACATAACATAATTAAAAACATCAAACTGTGAGTAATTTGCACCAAGTCCTTGATCACCTTTAATTTCCTTATAAATTATCACATTTTCCAAACTCAAAGTAAAACACTAATATTATCAAAGTTCACATTACATTCAAATGCAAGCCTATTTTCGAATAGATTCCAATGTGTGTGTGTGAAATCTCTTACAATGAATATCATGCACTCTGGATAGTTTATGCTCATTCAAACTTCAAACTAGTTTTGAGTTTCATATATTTACTTTTCACCTCCTTCTCCACTAATGTAGGCTAACACTTAATGAAGGATATTTAGGAATTTATTCAGCTTGTAACATATGCCTAGGATCAAGGTAAGATATGGGATAATATGTAGCTTAAATTTCTAAGCACATAATTGTTCTAAGACCTTTATAGTCTTATTTTTCTTCATCGAGCACACCTTTTTCTTTTCTTTTCACTTTTCATTCATCAAACATTTTTTTTATTCTCAATTCAACACCCCTAAACTTGTTTCTTTCATTGGTAGTGGGATGAATTCTTTACAAAAATTTTACATTTTTCTCTACACTTCTTCTTTTCCACTTTTTTCATCAGATAGCTTAATATATATTTTCTAAAACAACATATTTGCTTATGAGTAAAGGTTCTAACACTAAAAAATTTCTCAAAAGCTAAGCTAATTTTTTCATGTGTTTTATCAAAGAAAAGGGCAATTTAAGTTGAAAGAGATATACTAGGGATAAAAATGTAACTTGGTTAGCTTGAAAGGCTCCATTGGTTCAAAGATGAACTACATCATCTCCCTAACTAAATATAGCTTATTATTTCACCTCAAGGAAGAGTGAAACAGATTTTAGAACTCTAAATATGGTTTAAAAAATTTACATTTACATAAGCTTTCTCTAAAGGTACATAATACTTCAATGCAAAAGATATAGTGCTCAAGTGTGGAGATCTCATCCTATCATGATACTAAGCATAAGACTTCACATAACACACAAACAATATTCATGCTTACTATGAGCAAGAGATTAACAAGATAATTGGTTATCATCATTGGATAGGTAAATCAAATAAATTGGCACAACTAACTCTAGTTCAAATCTTAAAATATGCATAAAATTAAATGATGAAAAAAATTTTAGCGAAAATAAACTAACCTAAAATTTAATGAAAATAAACTAACCTAAAACATCACAAAATAAATAACAATAAAATCCTCCCTCAAACTTAAATTGCACATTGTCCTCAATGTGAAAAGCTAAAAAAAGATAAGGAAAATAAACTCCCTTATCAATGGTGGCAATGCATTGAAAGTTCTAATTTTATTTGTCCTCATTTTCATGCTTTCTAAACCTAGATACTCAATAAAACAAGCTAGGGAAAGGTTATAACTACTTGTTTAAATAGAAAAATAAAAACTAACTAAAATAACAACTAAATCTAAAAGGATAAAGCTTGTGTTGGCTCTCAAGAAGCACTTTTTTATAGTTGATAGCTTGACTTTGGTTGAGGTCTTCATTCACCCTTTAAGGAGGTTTGAGTTTACATCGAAAAGCTTGAGGTGAGAAAGTAGCCTCCTTTTAAGATGAGGTTATAATGGTTTTAACTCAAGATTTAGTGCTTGCTCAACCCAAGGTGGTGGAATAGGTTGACTTTTACCCAACTTCTGAAATTGAGTTCGTCTTGAATAATACACTTTTAGTGTAGCCTCCAAAACATGTTTTACGTTTATGTTCTTCATCTTGTCCTTTGTCATTGCATTTTGAACCAAACAAGCTTCAAAAAGTTTCTTTATATTTCCATATCAATAGCCTCTTTAGGTTACTCATCAACTGTATTTAAAAAAGGAATTTGAGGCATATATGGCTTGACTTGTGGTGGTGTAGATACTCCCTCCTCTTGCTTAACTTCTTCATCTTGAACTTAATTGTTGGAAGTATTCTCTTGATCTAGAATATCTCCGTCGTTTACCACATTATTGCCATTTACCTCATCAAGATACTTACCATATTCTTCTCTTCTAGGATTAGGCTAAGTGTCATTTAGTAAAGTTACCTAAATCCTATTCTTCTCATCAATATTTCTCATTAAAGATCCACTACTTTGAATGACTACATCCATATTTGCAATGTATGCATTATTCTTGGCCATGTATTGCATTAACATCTCTTCCAAAGTTAGCATGTTCTTAGGTATAGGGGCTCTAACTTGTGATTGAAAACCAATATGGAAAACAAGTTGTGATGAATATATAAGACCCTGATCATTACTCTATAAAAAGTTTAGGTGATTCCACCATGAGTTGTAACTGTTGGAGTATGAATTGTTTTGTTGCACATTGAAGTTTCCATCAAATTGCATTGATTCATAATAGGTGGGACATTAATCACTTGAATGCCTATCTCCACAAAGCTCGCATGTCAGAAAAGGATTTTGAAAAACATTAACAGCCTAAGTGCCAATTCTTTGAGATAAAACATCTACTTAGGCGGTTAAAGCGCTAATAGCTAATTCATAACCACTAGCAACCCTCCTAGGCACAAATTATTCAGATGGCCATTAATAGTTATAATAATTCATCACCTCAACCAAAAGTACCTGAAAAAAAAACTCAAATTAAAATTAATTTGTGAATACTAATATTAATAAAATAAATAAGAAATACAAATCCCCAGCAACGATGTCAAAAACTTCTTGTTGATTTTGCATACGCAAGCATACATATCGAACAAGTAATATAAACAGTAAATCCAAAATTGTATCCCATAGGGATTTGCTCTTAATTTTTCACTAATTACAAATATTATGACAAATTAATCTTATTCAAGTAACTTGATGTTTTAGAAAATTAATTAAAACTAAATTAAAGCAAACACTAAATTTATTAACAGAAACTAAAAACTCACTTGAGAAAGGTAATATATTAAAACTTAAGATTATGAGTTCATTCAACACTTTATCTGATATTATCTTTTTTTATTATTTAAATTCATAGGTGGTTTTACTAACCTAGAATCCAAAGCGATGTACAAGTCTACATTGAGATGTTTACACAAATACTTAATTGGGTCACTATATATCGATAGTAATCTATTAAATAAGGTTCATTAAGTTAGTGTTTTAATTTGACTATGTATGACAATTAGCGTATGCGTAGTTGAATCATGAATCAGATCATCTAAATGATGTAAACATACACTATTCAAACCTTAGTCTAATCTAAAATCTCTTTGTCAAGTCTCAATTAGATTCACAAATCAGTTAATTATTGGTCATTCAATTAAAAGCATTAAGAACATATTTGAATAAGCAAAACTATACCCATTCATAGTAAATAAAAGAGAAACAAATATTCAAATTATATGTTGAAATCCACCACAATCCTAGAATAATAGTTTATCACATAATAGCTACTAAAAACTTCATCCAAAGAAAATTAGCCATTAATTTACGTCAAGAAAATAAGAAAAAAACAAATGTAGAGAAAGAAAGCTTATAATTGAAGTTTTGTGATCTTGATTCTCCTTTAAATTCTCTTGCTTTCTTGCTTTGTTTTTAACTCTTTTTCTCTAAAGAAATTGTTTATTGCCTCCTCCTTTCAAAACATCTGAAAAAGGTCCTTTAAATAGATTCCAAAAGTCTTGGTTTCCAAAATCCCATCAAAAATCGATTTTTAGTAACTCTTGGGTGCCATGACCTAGTCTTTTGGGTACTGTGGTGTCCTATTCTCGGGCGATACTATGGTGTTTTTCTCTTATATTGTCTCTACTACACTGTTTCATCTTGTGATGCGATTTTGCCTTCTTCCAAGCTGAATTGGGCAAAGTAGTAAACATGAAAGTTGTAGCCCTTCTTGTTATATTTCTAGTGGTCCAAGAATCAACTAATTGGAAGTTCTGTAGAAAGAGTTATGGTCAAAATACCACAATATATTTAAAAAATTTTGCATTTAATCATCCTTGCTCGGTTCACCTCCACTAAGTTTTATGCACTTACACACCTTCAAAATAAGGATTAAATCAATGATGGATCAAATTAGGAATTTTAACATAAATATGAGCTAAAATTACTAAAATTAAACTATTCCAACATGTATTAAACTTAATAATGAAAATCATAAAAACTACCTAAAATTACTTTAAAACACAAGGACTTAACTATTTTTTACAATCAAAATGTGGCAAAATAACTCTATATCATAGAGTTATCACTGTTACAAAGCTAGGCTCTAATTCTCAATTTGTTCATGGTTAGGATGAGTAGGTAAACAAGGTGTTAAAGAATCTTATTTATGTTAAACTTCTCTCAACTATTGGAATACTTGATGTTGTATGTGTCACCTCCAAGCTCAACATTCGTAGAGAGAAAAGGATGGATATGGCATGCTATTATTGCAAGGTGAAGCACTTTTTCTCATACTATGATTATAGCGTAGGGGACTTTACCTTCACTTTTATAAGCTTGATGGGGTTTAACTTTGTCACTGTTATAAGCTTGTGAGCCAAGAAATAATGTCAGAGCTTTTGAGTTACATACACCAAAGCAAAATAGTACTTCTCCATGGGTGGATAATTAAACTCACTTTTGTGTAAACATCTACTTAGGTAGTACACAGGTTTTTCTTCTCCATCCACTTTCTATACATGTAGAGTAGCAATTGAATATGGAGTAGAAGTCAAATACAACATCATTGGCTTTCCTTTAATAGACGTGGTCATTGTTGTAGGAGAAGTGAGAATCTTTTTTATCTTCTTAAATGCTAGTTGTTATAGTTTACCCCATGTGAATGGAACACCTTTTTCAAGTAAGACTTGGAAAGGCATAATAATTTCTCCTAAAGTTGGAATAAATCTCCTAATGTAAGAAACCTTCCTTAATAAGCTTTTGAGTTGTTTTTAATTCACCGAAGACAGAGTGGATTAACTAGCCTTTATCTTCATGGGATCAACAACTATGATTTTTTATGAACCACAAAACAGAAGAATTTCCCATTTGTTACTCCAAATGCAAACTTCAAAGGATTCATGCAAAGATTGTACATTTTACATTGCTCAAATTCTTTTGTAAAGTCTTCAAGGTGATTAAAAGCCTTCTTGGACTTCACCACTATATCATCTATATAATATTCCATACAGTCATGCATCATGTCATGGAAGATAGCTTTCATGGCACGTTGGTAAGTTGCACCTACATTTTAACAAATGGAGTGATAGTGTAGTAGAAATTAACAAATAGAGTCTTAAAAGTTGTTTTCTCTGCATCTTCTTGTGCCTTTTTTATTTGATTGTATTTATTAGTATAAGCCCTACAAGCTAATTTGTGGTTGTATGGGAATTACTATTTTGAGATATTCATGTATGACATTTTGTTATTCATAATAACATTGAGGTAGTTCTTTATCCATAAGTTTGTGATTTAAATTATATTTATATACTTATGTAGATAAAGTCCATGGAACTATATATGCCTGACAAAGAAATTGTATTAAGATACAATTATGAGATCCTTATGCATTAAAGCATTGTTCCTAAAAGTTCATGATCATTGTGTTATTGAGACAAGGCATCAATAATGCTCAAAGATTGGCACATGTTATATTCCTTACTTGTGAAGTAAGTAATCGTTCTCATAGATTGAAGTACAGAGATACTTAGAACTAGCATGTGGTGCTTGCAATGGGAGAGCGAGTTCATTGAACATGACTCGCCATGAGAAGTGCATTTGCTACCTCACTTAAGTTTCTATGCAATACATCTCATGTGTCAGTTGTGTAACTACTCCCTAAACTTGAGACACCAAGTTATTTTGTATGTAGAGTACTATGCTTTGATTTCATCCTTATGAGTGCTTAACCAAGGATGCCAAAACAAGATGTTTTTGAGAATAGTATGAAGCATATAAAGGCAAATGAGTGGTCAACATAGGAATTATCACCTCAAGTGATTTAAGGGGAAATATCTCATTAGTTCTTGGTTGATATTAGCTTAATCAAATCCTTGGCCAAGGTGATTAGGAGATTATGAAATGAGTTTCATAAATCTCCATAAAGCTAATGATTTAATTGCAAGAACAAATATGGAGGTCAATAAGAATAGGCACTGCACTAAACTCTTATCATCTCTGGGATATATGATGAGAAAATGAATTACACTAAGAAGCTATACACTGAAAGGTTGTTAAAGAATCCTTTGACTCTCTTAACAATTAGGTGGCCATGATGCATTGTTAGATGCCAATTATGGTTTATGGAATTGAATTAGTTAATTTAAAATTGAATTTGATTCAAATAAATTAATTAATTAATAATATTATAATTCAATTCCATTTCCAGTATGTTAGGAACCTAATGGGTCACACACAAAGGTTGCAATTTGGATTAAATTAAGAGAGTGATGATTTAAGTTAGACTTAAATCGAATTCTAGGTTTTAACTACTAAGGACCTAACTAAAAAAGTTTAATTAGGCATTAGTTAAATATTATAATTGCTAAATATTAAGGACTTATTTAGCAAATTTTGATAAGTTAAACCTAGATATAAATATCACATTATAGCCACTTTTTCTTTTAAGGAAGTGGGGAAGGAAACAAAATAAAAAAATTCCTTTTCTCTCTTGAGTGCCGCCACTCTTGAAAGGTTTAATTTTATTTTGAGAACTTTTCCTTTAATCATTTGCTAAAAATCAAAGAAGAAAAGAGGATAAATCATTGTCCACTTGCTAGCACAAGCCTGTGGCATTAAGCTTGCTCCTTGGGAAGGATCCGTTGCAATCGTGTATGCATCATTAGAGGCCAAGCGATTGAGTGGCTCAGATTCTTTCATACAAAAGGTGTTCACGTTTTGTCACCAAAAAGAATCTATTTCATTACGATATTACTTGGAAAGGTAAAAATTTTTTTATTTTATATGGCATTTAATTTTGCATTAAATAACCAAGGTGATCCAAAAATAGGAGGCATGTTTTATTTTATTTCAATTTTTGTTATTCCGCTGCGTTGATGTTGTAATGATGCCATTCCTAGCAGTATCCACTAAACCCATCCATAAAGGAGAACATCTCATGATCAGTTGTAGCATCTACTAAATATCAATATTAGGATGAGGAAAGTTATCTTTTAAGTATGCCGTATTCAAATCTCTGAAATCTACCCATACTGAATTGTTCCATTTTTCATCTACATAAGATCTACATTTGCTAGCCAAGTTAGATAATGTATGGGTTTGATGAATCTAACCTTGACAAGTTTGTTAATATCCTTTTTTATTTGGCTTTCCATCTCATGGTGAAATACACGAGCATGTTGCTTCACTAGCTTACTTTGCTGAGAAATGTGTAACTCGTGAGTAATAAGGTTCTCATTTAGTCTAGTTATTACTCATAAGTCCAAGCAAAGACATCTTGGAATTCTTTCCATAACTCAATTAGTGCAACCTTTTGCTCATTAGAAAGGCTTTTGGTTATAAAAAAATGGCTTGGTCATCTCTCTTTCTTCCACCATAACTATTTCCTCTAATTCATCACCTTGAAGCTTGAGTTGATCTTAGAGTTATTCCTCACAAGTAATACCTCTTATACTCTTTTTTTCTCTACTTTCACCTAAAGACATGACAGCAATGCATTCGATGGCTCTTAAAGTTTGAGGTTAAAAGAAAATGTTTTTCTAGACCTCGCGTCCCATCATAAGCAATACACAATTTTTCTATCTTCATGTGCATAGGAGGTTAACCCATTAGATGTTTTTTTCTCCATTACTTCCTTATCTATGGAAGTGTTTCCTCTTCTCCTTTTCCCACTTCATTTTTTCTTCTTGCCACTATTTTTTGCCTTATTCCTAATGTACTCTTCCCATCACTGAAGTGGAACACCTATAAGTTTAGCAATGGTTGTTTCCTTATCTTATATTAGATCCTTAAAGAAAGAAACCTCTGTATAACTTACCCCATGCCTTTCAAATGATGCTTTAGTGGCTATAATGAAAATCTTTTTCCCTTTCCAATGTCCCTTATTACATTGATGGCATGCAAAAAGAATGATATTTTTCATGTGCAGGAATTTTCTTCCAATTAGAGTATGATAAGTTACATTTACATCAATAACATGGAAACATGGCTAATCTTAAATTGACCCCATCTTAAAGTTCACTGTCACTTTACCCAAAGCCATGATCTCCTTATTATAAAAAAATAAAAGTGATAGTCATAGGATGATGTAAACTCTTCAAATTTATGTTTATAGCCTTCAAAGTGAATAGAGGTATAAGATTCACGAAAAAACTATCATCAATGAATGTTCTTTTACTAGGAAATCCATTTATAGTACTTTCCATGTAAAGAGGCTTATTATGATAAGGATGGGGTGTACACATGTCTACTATTGTAAACACAATAGCATTTTAATACGCACCAGCCATTTTCCTAATATGTCATCCTACTAAGTTACACTTGCCGTTCTATTCTTTAGCTATCTGAACTTGTGCTATAGTCACATTTTTCCTTGTTTCTTCTAAAAACACAAGTTGGTCAAAGAAATGCTTAAAGTTATAGGTATTCATGAGTGAGTTATCAATCGAAAAAGTAACCATAGTAGCTTCACTTCCATTATTGAACTGAATGTTTGAAAAAGAAAAGTCATCATGGTGAGATGAATATTACGCTTACTTGCCTTGAGGATTTGGATGAGTGGGAAAAGGGTTATTCTAGACTTTATTATTTCAATTAATACATCACTTGCTTGCACTCGTTGATGGAACATTCTCCAAGGTTTCTACATCCAACAAGTGGATGACCAACTGCTTGATGATAATCATAATACCTTGGGTTGGTTTTTTCTTCCTCTATTAGTGGTCGTGGGATGTAAGGTAAATTTATTTGTCCATCCTTGACCCATTCTTCGAGAAAAGCTTTCACTTTATCTAAAGATACTAAGAATGGTGTAGAAGAGTTACTGGCTTTCTTCTTAAGGCATCTTTTTTAAGATGGAAATTTGCTTGAACTAGACCCTTTCTTTCTCCACCTCTTCCTTGGATGGCCTTCATCGTTGGAGTATTCATTCTACCAAAGCGAGTGAGTCCCTTTCTTTTAAAAACTATATTATTGGTCTCTCACGCAACTTCCACCAAGGTAACAAAGGTTGGAAAAGATAGATTCTCCAAGTGTAGCCTATACTCATCAAACATCCCTTAAATGCACACTTTTACCAACTCATTCTTGTCATGAGATTATTTTATGTCCAACAACCTCTAGCATTGAATGTACTCCATGAGATCCTCCTTAGACTTTTGGAACTTTCTCCCAAGATCAACGAGAATAACTTTCTCTTAAGTTGAGAATAACTTTTCCCCAAACATCTTACATATCTGATTCTAAGACTAAACAGAACCAGGGATGAAGTTAGCATACCAAATATAAGCCATTTCAATGAAAGACTTAGAAAACTCTTTCAACTTCAGGTTATCATCCAATCTAGCAACTCCAAGAGTCTCCACAAATTTTCATGACATTTTCCCATGCATTTCTAATTTTTTCATTGAATTGTTTGAACTTAGGTCTAGTATAGTCCTTAGGGTATGGTTTTATAACTACACTAGTTGAGTAAAGAAACTTAAAATCAAATTTAAAAAAATTCAAGCTCTTGTTCTTCTAATTTAACACCTTTGAAGCTCTTCCATTGTCACAATTCCCTAAGTAAAAGCAAGTGGGATTACTGCAGTAGAAGTAGTTGCCAATGTAACTACAGTAATAAAGTTAGTTGGATTGGGGTTTGCAGCAACTACTACCTCAGCTGCACTTTCTCCATTTCCTCTATTCCTTTCAGTCTTTGTAACTAAGGAATGACTTTATCAAGTGCACTCTCATTAAGGTACATAGGTTGGGCTTGAGAAATGGTGGCAATAGAGGACGTGAGTTGGGATATAGTTTCCATCATTTGCCTATTATTTTCTTTTAATGTCTAGATCTTTTTTTGAGAAGCTTGGATTATTCTGATCATATTCTAAATGTATGAGGGAACAAGTGCATTTTAGTTGCTAATGGAACTCTCCATTTTTTTTTATAGCACAAATTTATGGTAGTAAGAGTCTTCTTTGATGTAATCACTTTTCCCTATTTGATTAACTAAAATGTAAAAATGGTTCTTGTGATAGGAAGAGGAAGCATTGCAAACAATAAAGGATGTATCAAAGGCGAAGGAGAGGAAGATTGGAGCAATTTCTAAATTACTCAATGTTGTGGTAAGAGGAAAAGAATAAGAAAAAAAATAAATAGAGAATTAAAGGGTAGAAAAAAATTAAAGAGAAAAGCTTTGAGTAAGAATAAGGTAGTTTTGAAAAAGTCCCCCAAATCAATTGTGAAAGCTCTATATGGTGATAGAAATTGTGGTTACTCAAGAATAGGCTTTAATGTACGTAATGAACAACGATTTTAATATTGGATGACCATTATTGAGTTTTTAATGTTGAGTAATAGTCAGAAATCCATTATGTGACTATTAAAGTAATGGATTTTGTGATCGTTAATTATACAATGAGATTTATTCTTGAGTAGAGAAATATAGGAAATGTTATACGATAATAGGTTAAGAGAATAAGATGTTTGTGAATAGGTACATGAGACAAAGTAAAAGGGAGAAATACTTATATTTCAGCAAAGGTTAAGAAGAAGGCTTCTTAATTACTTCCATATTTGAGCTATTAAGCAAACTCTCCGAAACATTCCAAGATGAAAGTAACTTGTAAATTTTGTCATGTATTCCAAGTTGCTTTCATTACCCTTCTTGCGAAATGGCTATTCTATATAAAGTAAATGTTTTACTTGTATTAGTTATTCTGTGTGGAGCATTGCTCCACTTATTCTAGTTGTTTCAATGAAGTAGTACTTTACTTGTAATGATTGTTCTTATTATTTTCTATACAATATCATGTTATAAAATAATTCTTTAAAAAATAAATATAAACTAAAACGAAGTATCTACAATAAACAAGGAAGTTTATTGAAAAACAGCCCTAGGATAATTAATTTAGATTGTGCCCATTTTAATGGCTAATCTGTCAATAATTGAGATTTGTTTGGTCTAAAATAGTAATTAAATTGTAATTTATAGTAAGCATTAAATGAGTTTGTAGTACATCCAACAAAATCAATGGAATATAATAATTCCCTCAAAAGAGCCGAATTAAGTTGGGTCAAAGAAAATGAAATTTGTGTGATGAATTTTATAAACAGGAATTCCCTGTCAAGCTTGGCAAGTGGACCAAGCAGGCACTGTTGCCAGTTGCCATCTCAGCTCAGGCCCCTAAACAAGCAGACTGAGACAAGTGACAATTACCCACATTGGCCTTTGGAGGACCACGTAGGATCTCTATCAAACATGATAGGAGTTTTGTCTACTAGTTTTCCCCTGGCCTTATAATCTTTTCCAACTCGGGTTTTGTATTCCCCGTCGCACTTCCAAGCTTTGCCCACGCTACCATCACTATTTTCAGTCCTTGTTAAATATTCTCTTCTCTCCTCTCCTCTCCTGTTTCTGTTTCGTTTTGTTTTTTTGCGCAATAATGGAAGTAGTGAAATTCGATAAATGGGGTTATGAAGTCAAAACCTCTTCTGATTCTTGCATATTTGCAATCAACGCTTACTATCACCAGGTCTTCAATCTTCTCCCTCTCTTTTCAATAAGTTTTTCTTTGTTTGAATAGGAGAAGTTTCTTGATTGTACTCTGTGCGTGCAATTGTCGCAGGTGCTTAGTTATGGCAGAGAAAGGAGAGTGATCTTAGAAGCGCCTGTTCATGACAAGGACTGCGTTTTGGCCAACATTTTGACCGCTCATTTTCTCTTCTCCTCTGACCCTTCTAAGGCTTCTCCACATATAGAAGCTGCCAAGTCTAGACTTGTAATTTTTTTCTCCTTATATTTGGTTTTCCCTTGGAAGGTGCAAGGAATCCTGACGGGGAATCTTGATATTGAATTGCTGCAATTTTCCATTTCTTTGTTTTGAGCAGGAGCAAGCCACCTTTTATGAGAAGGCCGTTTTTGACGTTGTCAATTATTTGATTTCTGAGAATAGAGATGATGATGTGGCCGTGGAATTGCACTCTAAGGTAGATTAGCCCCTAACATTCCTTTTATCCTTTAGCTAAACTCTTTATTTTCTGTTCTCAATGAGATTGGTCTTTACCTGACTGATCCCTATTCTTGTTCGTAAAACTAATTCTTACTGTACTACAAGATTTAGTTGCTGATGCTGCTGCTGCTCATAGAATTTAATCTAGAGCCATTAGTTCGTTATAAGTTGAATGATAGATGACTTGGGAAAACCTTGTTCTTGCGTTTTCTTGTTATGCCTTAAATAATAATTGTATGTAACTTAATCTTTCTACTATATTATTGTTATTAGTTGCCAGAATTTCAGATAATTTAGCAGGTGTTGTCATGCTTGTCTTGCAACAAGGCACTCCATGATATGATACGAAATTTAAGGGCTTAAATACTAAGACATGGAAAACAGCACAAAGGCTGTGAGTTTCATAAGTTTTTTGCCATATTAACTTGTGTTCTTATTATAGAAGCAGATCATGAATGTCCTGTGGTAGTTAACATGTTGATAAGTTTAGCAATTTGTAACATGATAGGGGTTGTGTGCCACATTATTAACAATTTTATAGAAGCTTTTCCTTTAAATTTAGGCTTGAGTGTTTGTGCAAATTTTGTTTATTGTATTTGATTCCCATACATTTATTGCAGCTCTTAAGAGATTTTCCAAGAGATCTTGTTTCATTGAAGAGGGCGCAAGTGCTGTGCTTTTATATGGGTCGACCTGATTTGTCTTTAGGTCTTGTCCAGCAGGTGACTTTTTATCCAGTAAAGAGTTATTATTCCTGATTTTTAAATAAAGTGGGGAAATTGGTAGTTTCCAGTAACCATTTTCTTGCAATTGTCTGTTGCACTTGTGGATTAATGTGTACAACATCTGGCAATATTATGGTTTGCCAAATTATGTTGTAATTATTTGTTATTCAAACAACTTTCAGTTTTTCCATGAGCACTTTTCAGTTGTTACTGATTTGTATATTCACTAGGTTCTACCCCAAAATCAACAAGAAAATTACATATATGGCATGCTTGCATTCCCACTATTAGAGCTTGGACGAATGGCAGATGCAGAGAGTGCTGCAGAAAAGGGATTTGAGATCAACAAGCAAGACTTTTGGGCACAACATGCTGTGAGTTCTAATTGTTGTGATATGCTTAGAAAAATAGACACTGAATTTATTTCCCGTAGTTTGTATTTGAGGTTATTGTTTACAATCATAGAATATATAGGCTGAATGAATTTATCTTTGACCATATGCATTTGAAATAACATCTTCAACTGATTTATTGTTAAATATACACTAAAAGCACTCCATTGTAATTTGTTTGAAAGCTGTTTCCACTTCATTTGTAAAACAAACCAGGGAAAGATTGGTCATTACATTCACATCCTGTTTATGACAAAATGAAAGTAATTGTGATATTAATATTTATTATGTACGCTTATAGTATTGCCAGAGGCATTTAATTCTTCAGCCAATTCTCAGTGTCTGTTTTCTTTTGCAGTTATGCCATGTTCTTCAGTATGAATGTCGTTACAAAGAAGCAGTGCAGTTCATGGAAGAATGCTCATCTTCATGGGGTTCATGTTCATCATTCATGTATGCCTTTTAGGCCATTTAATGCGTTTTAAGTATACTTTTATTTCTTGTCTTTTTTCAGTTTTAATGAGTTTGAAAAGAAATATCTAGGTTAACCCACAATTGGTGGCATGTGGCTCTTTGTTATTTGGAAGGTCATTCTCCAATTATAAAGGTCAGAGAAGTTTACGACCATTGTATATGGAAGGAGTTGGGAAGAAGTGATGCACTCCGTGCAGAGGTACTTTCTTCTCTTTGGCTTTACCATATTTTCAACTAGACTTGGCAATTTTGTGTTGCATATTGTGTTTAGGTAGGGTATTAACAATTATCTGGTAAACACGAATATGACTCAATTAATTAAATAGGTCAAGATTCTAAACATGTACATGGATACATTTATTACACATGTTACACTACATGACATGATTAATACTTATACTAAAGAAGTCAAATTAAATTTTATATGACATGACATGACAAACCCATTTAAACACTATTAACATGATTAATTTATTTAAGTGGGTATCATAAACGAGTTAAACATATCATATTATATGAATTAACACAATAACATGATTAATTAAACAGGTCAAACATGTCTTATGCAAGTTAAGTGGATTTAACCCGTGCAAGACACAAAAGATGATAATCTTAGATCCAAACCTGCTTAACTCCATTTCTTTCTTGTGTCATGTTTATGGGATGTATTCAAAATTTCTAGATCTATTTTCAAAATCACCAAAATTTCGAATTACAAGTTCTGACTTCTCCTGCACATTTAGGTATACCTAAATGCTCTGGGCCTCTTGTTGCGGGTGCATGTGCAGGGAGAGCTAGATGTCTTTGAGGATCGCTTGAAAATATTGGCAGCACTTCTAACAGATCAAGTGAGTTGACTCACATGTACAAGTTTATTTATGTATGGTACTTTTTCATGCTTTTTTCAGTTTAGAGTTGAAATTATGAGGTTGTAATGTCCTGTGATATTCTTGAAAACTCTTGTCAAATTTTCTGATAAGTGCCTCTGCTTTCATGTTTGCCTTCTATTGCATCATAAAAGATTTGTTGGAAAATATAATGAACAATAATTTATATGCATGCTTGGAATTTGGATAATTGATATGGGTTGCTAAATTTCCATCACCTTGGTTCTGGGTTGCCTTTTGACCGAACCTGAAATTACATTTGAGCTCTTTGTAAGTTATGAATTTTTAGTGCATGTGTAGGCATCATAGGACATTGGTATAAGACACTGTAGTTGACTGGCTGTCTTCCATAGTGAAGTGGAACTTTGGACATGTTCTGGAATACATGTGTATTCATATACCCAGTTTTCTATATGATTTGGTTCTGATTAAGTGTATCAGCTCTAGATTAATGTCAGCTTCTATTTCTTTGACAAAGATTTATGCTGGAAAAAACTCAAAACATTTGGAAAGAGTTTGGGGGAAGGATTAACAATACATAAAATTATAATGTACCTTCTCTAGATCCTTAGGTCTTTATCCTCCCTTCACTTAATGCAAATTTGATAGCAGTGTTTCACTGACATATATTAAGCAGTTTCTATGTTCTAGACAGACACAAAAAGTCCTAGATGTGATTCTAGCTACTCTCACTTTTGTTACTGTTATTTAATTTGCTGAGTGAAGTCACTTTCTCTCACAGAGACCAAAAAGTATGAGGATCTAAAGTACTGTATCACATTTATACAAGAAGAGGGAGACATTACTATTACTTTAAAACTAAAATGGTACTTCAGGTTTAAACTTCCTTAGGCCATGTTTATTCCATGTTTTAATGAAAGGCCCTAAGTAAATGCTGTTTCCTTTTATGTCATGACCTTGTTGTTTTGTGATGTCTGCGGTTCCTGCATTGTTTAGGCTAACTGGTTCATGGAGTGGCACTTTGATTTGTTGATATTATGGGCCTTAGCTTTTACCGGAGAAGTTGCTAAAGCAGAAGATTTACTGAAGGGCTTGAAATCCAGGTTAGAAAGATTTTTCTGTTTCCTTATTGACATTTTTAAGTGTGGCTGCTTCATTGCTGTTATATTACTCTGTGTAGACTTTCCATGATGAGCAAGAAGAAGCAACAAGTAATGCAAAGAGCAATGCTGGTCTGTTCTGATTGGTTTTTCCGTTTTCCATTTATAGTAAAATTCTCCAATCGCTGTATTTATACTTTGATGTTATTACTTTATAAGCAACCTTCAGAGGTGTCTCACTCCTCCCATATAGCTTTAGATGAACTATCTAGAGGACCAGAGGTCTGGATATGTGTTTTAAATGATTAAGATTTTGTTATTACCGTCACAAAACTCTCTTTATTTTCTCCTTTTTCTCATTGTTTTTAGATGGATTAGAAAATTTTATGATGGGTTTAGGATTTGCAACTATCATCTTATGCAGCCTCAGTTGTGTGTAGAGTCATTCTTATTGCTTCAAGACTCAGCTGTTTTATCGAGATCTAGTTTATTTATCATGCTTCTGCCTATTCTTTTTCCAAGTAATTATCCTTACCTCTCTCTCTTTAAAATTTGTTGTTAGCTTGCGGAAGCCATATACGAGTATGGACAAGGTAATGAAAATCAAGCACTAGAAATACTTGGTCCAGATTTTGATGCGTATAATTATAAGGTACTATTATCAACTATTAATTTGTTTGTTGGTAATTCGGTTGCATTGTCAAATATCTGGTAAAAAATATTGATTTTTGTTTCTTCATGTCAGATTATTGGGGCTTCTGATGAGCAGCTTGATGTATTTAATGAAGTCTGGTACAGTATGTTGCTGAATACTGGACAAGTTACCAAAGGTAGGACACCTAATCTTGTTGAAAGTTGTATTTAGTTATTTATGGTGATTGGTTTCTGACTCACTATCTGAATTATAGCAATTGAATCAATTGAGAAACAGATCCAGAAGAGGGAAGGAGCACCTTTCCTGTGGCGTCTGCTGGTATATACAACTATACCTTGACATATATAAGCTGTTTGCTATGCTCATTTAAACATGACATTTTGCATACTAATGCATGTGTATATTCTTTTATCTAATGTCCAGGAGAAAGGCTATAATCTGAGTGGCAGGCAGGAGGTTGCAACCATTGGTGAGAAAGCCAGAGTATTAGAAGCAGCATATTTCAACTAGCCTCTCTGAGCACAACTTAGCCAGATACACCATAATCTGGGTGCTTGGTTTTAATAAGAGTTCGAACTATCGTTCACTACCTCAAGGAAACCATCAAAATAAAATGTCATGTAAATTACATCATCTGATATCAAAAGTGCCCCTTAAATTAGTGCTACTTGAATCAACATTTTGACATGACAAGAAAGCTCATGTAATTATATGTAGAATCGCATGAAATCTTGAAAACTTAGGCTTTCTCTGCGCTGCAGTGTCCATGCTTAAGACAACAGTGTGGGTTTGGTACGGGGATGCAAAGCTTTTTCAGCGCATATGACCGGCTTCACACAGGCACCTACCCTGTTTACACAAAGGACATGCCCTACAGGCTAGAGCTACATGTGGGCAGAAGATGGCAAGTGAGGTTTGAGTAGAAAGTGCATACCCCACAAGAAAATTTGAATATGTTTTCCGCCGACTTGGGAACTGGGGCATGGAGGGCAAGAAATGGAATGAAGCGTTCCACGTCAGTTAATGGGGTAATGAAAGAGATGAAAAATTGTAGCATCCAAGGGAAAAACCAGTTTGAGACACAAAGGGTACATCCCATTAACATTGGCCCCATTCTGCAAGAAAAGCATTACCCTATCGAAATCAGAATGATTCACGGCACTATTAGCTTTGGAATTTTAGTTGGGTCGTAGCAGTCCACAAAGCTTATTATTACTACTGCTTGACTGTTCCATAGATGCTACATTGATTACAACAGCGTGGGGTCTCAAAAATAAATTCCCCCAAAACCCCTCCTCTGTACATTCCCAAAATTTACTGCTTAGACTTGAACAAACAAAGTAGCTAAAGAGAAGGAACGTGTAAAACCACAGTAAAATTGAAAAGGATACATCTCTGACACATGCTCGGGTCAAATTCCCCACATGTGGACGTGGACCCCTACCTATCCCCCACGTCACGTCAACTCCAAATCAACGCTTGGACACCTCAGTGTTACTCCCATTCGAATACGACACTCTAAGCACACGTGTACGGCTCCTGATCCGTTTCAGTTCCTCCACAATCTCCCTCGCATCCGGTCTATCATCCTTATCAGCCGCCACGCACCGGAACGCCAGTTCCGCCACCGCATCAACACCGTCCATCGCTTCCCCATCATGCGCCAGAACGGGGTCCACCACCTGATGCAACAATCCCATCTGGATCTTCGAAACAGCCAAATCAGCCAACGCCATTTCCCTCTTTTCCCTCCTTTGATCCACCGCTTTTAACCCGGAAATCAACTCCAACAGAACGACGCCGAAGCTGTAAACGTCGCTCTTTTCTGTTAACCGGAACGACCGGTGATAATCCGGATCCAAATACCCGGGCGTCCCCTGAGGCCCAGTCCAAACAAAATCCGACTTGGAAGACGAATTTTCGGGGAAAGCCAAAAGCCTGGAAAGCCCAAAATCCCCTACTTTAATCCTCATATCTTTTTCCACAAAAATGTTTGATGACGTGATATCCCGGTGAACAATCGGCGGCACGACGGAGAAATGCAAATACTCAATAGCTAAAGCAGTTTGCAAAGCGATTTCGAGCCTCACAGACCACGTCAGTGAGGGTTTTGGACGGCCGTGAAGGTGGTCAGCTAGGGTTCCATTAGGTACATAATCGTAAACCAAAAGTAACCCTCTAGGGTCGCTGCAATACCCGTGAAGTTTAACGAGATTCGGGTGGTTAATAGAAGAAAGAATTAAGATTTCGTTACAGAAAAATTTGGATGATAAGGCTTTGCCTGACTGGTTGTTTTTGTGGAGGTATTTAACGGCTACGATTCGATTGTCGTAGAGTTGGCCTAAGTAGACGGACCCGAAGCCACCGTCGCCGATTTTGCGTTTTGGGTCGAATTTGTTGGTTGAAGATTCGAGTTCTTCGTAGGTGAAAACGGGCGGGAGGAGACTAGCGGAACGGTGAAGGCGGAGGAATAAAGTTGTTGGGTCTTCTATGGATTGAGATTTGAGTTTTTTGGATCGAAAAATAGCTATGGTTACTGAAATAATAAGGAAAATGCATGTCAATGTGAAGACAGAGGATAAGATTGCGATTCTATGAGGGTGATCTACGTGAATCCAAGGTGGGGAAATGGTGGTTTTGGATTGGAAACAAAGGAATTGTTTGTTGGGGTCTGAGGAATTGAAGCCGCAAATACCGTTCTTTGATTACAGTTTTTGCAGCTTGAAAAGTAAGAGTCTTGTGCTTCGTCCCATTCTACTTGAAAACCCATTGTGGACATGAAATTTTCGAGGTAACCCAAGACGTCAGCTTGGCAGCCTTGTCCCGGTAGAGGGCGGTTGGATCCGCAGCCATGGAGGAGTTTGACTGGGTTTTTTATGAGCCCGCATTCCCAGGGGCATTGGCTACAGTTGGGAGATTTGGAGGGGAACAAGAGTGGAGAACGGATAGTCTTGAACAAGAACCGTCGGAGATTCGAAATGGGGAACCTGAGAGATCGATGGAGTGAGTGGAATGGAAAGGAAATGGAAAGAAGGGCAACTGGAACGGGGGTTTGTTGGGGATTGGGGGGAGAGAGTGAGGGAAGTGGAGTTGAGTTCATATCTGAGTAAAGAAAAAGAGAGGTTGTTAATGGAGATAGTAGAGTAAGGAGTGGAGCATTTGATGTGGAAAGAGGGGTGGCCACAGCCTGGTGAGAGAGAGAAAGGGAAAGGAGGAGTAGAAGTGAAGGGTGGACATGGGGATCTAGAGAAGGTTTCGGATGAGAGGAACATGAGTGATGAGTTACAGTAGCTTCAGCGACCAGCTGATGAAGAGAGATGAAGAGGATGCGGTTAATACAGAGGAGATTGACGGTGGTGGAGGCATGAAGGAAGATGGGAGACTTTGCAAGTGATAGAGGTCATCAAAGGGTCAAAGGTAGAGATCTGAATCTGAATTGTTGAGTGCTATCTATGTTTGCCTTGCGTGGTTGCCTAGGTTCTTGGAGTCTTGGAGTGGAGAGCGCGAGGAAGACTTCAATTCCGTATCGTGCTGAGGGAAGCAGGGTGGGGAAGAAGTTGTCACGTGAACTGAGGTGAAGTGAAGACAAGAAAAAAGAAAAAGAATGGGCGCTGGCCCGAGGCAAGCCAAAGGTCAGGGTGAAGGAAAATATTGGCCCTACTTTTCTTGCTTTCTTTATCTTTTTTTCAGAATGGCGTCCTTTTTGAATGTGTGCAAGCACTTTGATTTAGGGTCTAATTATATATACAAAAAAGAAATGGTAACTTTGGAAATTGCCATTTACCACCATGACAGTCACTCGTAATAAATATTTGTAATAAATTGGGATGAGATGGAGTATTCGAAGTGTAAATGTCCATCTTACAATGGTATCATATCCCATGATATTCCTTCGGAAATTTCATGTCTTAGTAGTGTCAAGACTGGGAACGTTCACGCCGTTCACGGGACACTGTTTTTATTTTTATATTTTTGTTATCTGAGAAACTAATAATAATAATAAAGAAAAAACGAAACTACTCTCCATAGCTTAGGTGTAAACCCTTTCTTCAAACTAGAGTATTAAACATTTGTTGTGTTCACACATATAGATGAAAAGCATAAGCTAAAAAACTTAAACAAGTCCACTGACTTGAGCACCACGCCGCCCTATTTAGCTGAGGCCTTTTAGTGGAATCTGGAACTGTGCGTGGTGGTCTAATTCCCCACAGCCTACACCCTACACTACCTAACACTAATCTAAATTGCTGCCTCTGCCTCTGCCTCTGCGTCTTGTTAAAATTTTAGTAAGGTTGAAATTTAAGTATTTGTATTGACACTGGGCTTGATTACTTTTCTGGAAATTATGCAGGCGTGGCGTTTGTTGCATATAAACAATTTTTTGGGCTTCATACAGTATGCCGTTTCAATAGTTTTGGGGCCGGCCATTAAAAGAAGGGAATTTGAAAATATGTATGTAATGTCACCCTGTGATTCGGGATAGAAGGCTCTTTTCCTTTCTCAATGTGTAGATTGAATCTTCCATTATTGCGGGGAGGTTTGCGCCATTCTTGAAAACCCAAGTATAGCATTTTCCTGGAAAATTTGTAAGCAATGACGAATATAGATCTTGACCTACTGTACGTTTCATGATCATTTTTTTTTCTTGTGTGAGGTTAAAAAGGGTAAAAACAGAAGGGCCATCAGCCATGTAATCATTCTTAAAAATTTGTATGCAGTAAACTAATGTTTCCTTCAACGTTCAAACTTGAGCAGGGCAGCGGTTGATGATGTTTCCCCAAACCTTCTCACGTCCGCTGATCTATATAGATTTTAGAAAGGAAGTCATGGTCTAAAGCTGAGCTTCTAGAGGTAAGGGGAACGGGGACTACAAGACCTTCCTCCAAATAGCCAAGCCCACGCGTCATGCGACGAAACACTTGCACCCTCGTCGCCCCATAAATTGGATGCCGCGTTCTTAAGTCTCCCACATCATCATCCTATCCGAGCGCGTGCGTAATTGACCTTTTGCATTGTAAAAAACGATGGCATGTACCTGGAACTTTCATCGTCAACCCCAAGATTTAGACTCCTCTTTGGTCATTTCCCCTTCATCTTCTTCGGGCCCTGCTGTCGCAGCCTTGCTAACTAAGAAACTAAATAATTCCTACTAGTTTAATCCTTACAAGAAATATCAAACAAATCATTCCTTTATCATATACCCACCGAATCTAGATTAATTAATCCCGTGCATCTCCTGGCCCCTCTCCACTCTTTCTAGGCAAAAAAACACCATTTTTTTCCCTCTGTGTACATAAGAATATTTCTTCACTTATAAATCGCCCTTTTCCATTAAATTCTTTTTTCTATAACCAATAAGCTGGGTCTTGTTTGTGCATGGAGATCTTTACAAAAACAAAGGCCGTGAAACTCAGGAGCCACCTGGAGAAGTACCTAGTGGCCGATGATGATCAACAAACCGTCCGTCAAAGCCGCAACAGCTCGGGAAAAAGAGCTAGGTGGTTCGTCGAGCTTGTCCAGGATAAACCAAACGTTATCTGCCTCAAAAGCTGTCATGGCAAGTACCTCGCAGCCACTGATTTACCCTTTCTTTTGGGCATGACGGGTAAAAAAGTGCTGCAAACGGTACCCGATAGGATGGATTGGAAACTCCAGTGGGAGCCTATAAGAGACGGGTTCCAGATCAAGCTGAAAACCTGGTGCGGTAAATTTTTACGTGCCAACGGAGGGACACCTCCATGGAGGAACTCCATCACTCACGACGAACCTCATACTGGCGCTACGCAGAAATGGATATTATGGGATGTGGAGGCGGTGCAGGTGCCAGAGTCCGAGCCGTTCATGGAGTATTTGTCGTCAGTTTCGAGCTTTTCTTCGGTGTCTGATGAAGTTTTGGAGGCTTTGAGCGATGATATTTTAGGGTCAGGTGCCCACTCGCCTATTTCGGTCGTGTCATCGGTGAATTCTCCAAGGTTTTCAATCGTTTCAACAGGGTCGCCGAAATTGTCAGCTAAACAGGTACGTTTTTTGCCCTGAATTAACTTGTTAATTTAAGTTTTCTTACTTGATTGATATCAACGTTAACTAAAAGGAAGCTGATTCAATTATTGATCGTATAATAAAGGATAGAAAGCTATACCAGATTATTACTTTCGACAATCTATCTACACCAAATAAACCCTAAGTTACTTTCAATCCAAAGGGATGAAATAGTAGTAAATGCATACCGTGGGTAGAGCTAAATTTTGACTAACTGGGTTCAGCAAAACAGACTTTTTCTTTTTTGCCCAATGCAAACACATTATCATCAATAACGCCAAAACATGCACGAAAGGGACACAAACTATATATCTATTATTATTGTTAGAATTAGGCGTTTAATATGTAATTGTGAATAGACCGGGTACACACACTGTTTATGATCAACTTTTCCTTTAAGTAAAGAAGGATGATAGGTGCTATACACCATTCCAGAAGTTATTGGGGGATGCCCAATAGCCCGTGGCGTGCGTTGAGTCTTACGTATTGCAAGTGTATTAGGATGGTTTTGGGGTTCTATGAAAGATCGGGAGCACTCACTAATTAGTAGGCTAATCTTTTGGATTGCGATGCAAATCCAATATAACTAGTGTTTTTCAATGCTGAGGATATTAGGGATAAGGTTAGCTTTATCATTTTTGTTTAGATAACGGATCAAATTTATTATTTGGTGTAATTTTATCACTATACTTTTTCATTTGGTTAGAAGATTGTCAAACATTAAACGATAAAAGAATATTTCATGAACTAATAGATGAATATTCTAACTTTCAACAAGTTTTAAACAGAATAAAAAAATTCAATAATAAAATTACACTTGTTTAAAAATAAAATGGTATATTTAATCAATTACCCTAAAATATAATTCGTAATTTTAAATTTAATCTCAAAATATTATAATGTAAACACTTGGGAGCAATATATTGTGGTGTCAGATCATGCATATACAGAGGTGTGAATGCTTGAAAGGGTGTCAGGATTGATGAAGACATTTGAAAAAAAAAATAAAAAAATAAAAAAATTCATGTAATGTAAGTATGTACACAAAAAAAAACAACAATAACAAAAATAATAAGTGTGTAAGTATGCTAGTTCATTTACAACTTAATCAAATTTCTTTACCAAATCTACACCTTTAAACGAACTACAAAATCAACAAACAAGCACATTAACAAGTGTAAAATATAGGGTGTAATATAGCAACAGGAGAGAGATACATATGTAAACTCGAGTTGGAAATCAGTATTTTCATATAGGGCAATGGCTGCAAGTCAAGTAGTAGTAAACTTAGATTAGGACATGAGAGTCCATATAGATATGTGTTTATTCCTCTGGGTGTTAAACCATTAGTTAACATAGGGAAAAAAATGAATTAATACTTAGTCAGAGCATGCTGAATGGTGGCAGGATTGATCACACTCCACTTCACCAACCCTCCCGCACTAGCTTTGTTAAACAAAAAAGGAAAAGACTTTTGAGTTTGAGGTCAATAATCACACCTTTTTGCTCGTGAATCCTGCACCTTGGCAGGTATAAGTTTCTTTCTTTCACGATTAAGATAAATTAAGGCAATCGTAGACTCTTTCCTCTTTATGTATGTATGTATGTATGTATATGTATTATTATTATGTAGAAAAAGTAAAATAAAACAGTCCTTGAGCAATTCACAGAAAGAAAGAAAAGATAGTGAAATCTTGTATGCCCAATTGTGGTGGTTCTCCGCCTATTATCCTTGAAACTGATGACCTGTTGGGTAATGGCGTCACAATAGCTGAAAAATGAAAGCCTTTCCCAAGTGGGGTTCACCTTCGAAAGATTGCTTTGAGTCATGAACAATGAATGATTCCTTGAAGCACCTTTCCTTTGTAGTTTTGTCTGTATGAAAACTGAATATGCAATAGGACTTCTTGTCTTTAGCCTCATGATTTGAGAAGTGGGCAAAGACGTGAACCACACGCTAATTAATTTTCTCATTATAAATAATTCAAATGTTTCTTCTTTTTTTTTTTGTCTTTTTGAAAAATAAGATTCGATTGAGCTCTTAATTCTTATAGATACAATCAACTGACCCGAGCCGACGGTGATCAGTCACCACGGTTCAATTGGTCGACATTTATTATTTGAATGGTAGTTATAATCGAGGGATTGGGTCGATTGTGGAGATTAGAATTTTTTAGATAAAAAAATGGGTTTTTTTATCTTATTCTGAAATATTGAAAATTGACTAGTTGAAAACAGTTAAAACTTACTTTTTGGGACTTGAGCCATCTTAATTTTTATTATTAATCAATTTAGAATTCACTTAAAGACTTTTGTGATAACTATACTGTTAGATACCATGACAATCAAGGTTTATTTTTTAATATTTCATTAAAAAAATATTTAAAAAAAAAAGAAAGGGAAAAAACCTTTAATTAGCTACATATGACACATGATAAAATTTTCCCACATGAATAATGACACATAGTAACTTTGAAAATATCAAGGACGTCCGTTAAACATATTAATGGTAAAGTTAAGGAATCCTTGATTTAATTAAAAGTGATTTTATTTAAGGAAAACTGAAGAAAAGGTTAGAAAATGCTTCCCTTCAATCCAATATGGGAAATCCTTAACCTTAAATGAAGGAAATCTGCCACGTAATTGCCGCGTGCGCCTACCCACAGCGGCTGGCGCTGACTGGCACCCATTTGCCGTGAAGAGTACACCCTCACTTTCCCTCCTATTTTAAAGACTCCCTCTTCAGTAAATAAACAAAAAAAAAAAAAAAGGATAATAGTGGGAGAAAAGTCTGGTCTGTGTTTAATCACTTGCTCTTCCTTCTTCTTCCATTTTTTTCAACAGGTCAATTCCAACAATTTCCGGACGGGAATGGATTTGTTCCTCAACGCCAAAGCGGTGCGTCTCCGCAGCCACCACGACAAGTATCTCCTCGCCGAGGAAGACGAAGATTCCGTTACTCAAGACCGAAACGGATCCTCCAAAAACGCCCGATGGACCGTCGAGTTCGTCCCCGGATCCCAAAACATCATCCGCCTGAAAAGCTCTTACAACAAGTATCTCACTGCCTCGAACCAACCCTTTTTACTTGGGATGACCGGTCGAAAGGTGATTCAGTTGCTCCCTAGGAGGCTCGACTCATCGGTCGAGTGGGAACCCATTAGAGAAGGGTCTCAGGTTAAGCTCAAGACTCGGTACGGTAACTTCTTGAGAGCAAATGGAGGGTTACCGCCTTGGAGGAACTCGGTGACGCACGATATTCCTCATAGGACTGCTACTCAAGATTGGGTGTTGTGGGATGTGGATATTGTGGAGATTCAAGTCAAGTCTCCAGGGAGTGGCCATCAGCCCTCGTTTCCTCCTGCTATTCCTCACGCAGATTCATTGGACTTTGAATCTACTTCGCCTTCTGCAGTTTCAGGCAAATCTGGAAAGTTTTCTAGACAAGAGGTTGGAAGATCTAAACTTGTATTTAACTTTGTTTTAGTATTTCTTAATCAACAATTACGGTATTTGATGCTCATTGGTTGTACATTCATTTAGCTTGCAATCTAGTGTCCGAGTTAGAGCAGGGCCAAAGTTATTTCTCCTGATCTATTCTTTTAATAATTTAACTTTTGGGTTAATTGTTTTTTTTTTCATTTGTTTGATATGTAGCCTTTGTTTTTTCATTTGTTTGATATTGAGCCAAGTGATTCTTATGTGGGTTTTTTACCTAAATTTTTATGTTTTTTATTTGTAGTCAAGTGATTCATATGTGGGTTCACAGCCAAAATCGGAAGGTCGGACAATATACTACCATGTAGCAGATGATAATGGGGAGGTTGATGATGAGGCAGTGGAGGGTTACTCTTTTAGTTTTAAGGGTAATAGTGTGGATGAATTGACTCACAAATTGAAGGAAGAGTCAGGCCTTGAGGATGTTGTGGTGTGTACTCGCAGTCCGTTAAATGGGAAGCTTTTTCCTCTTCGCTTGCAGCTTCCTCCCAACAATGCAGATATGCATGTTGTTCTAGTTCCACTAGCATCAAAAGGTGAGACTTCTTGTTGAGTTGCTATGATTTTTCTATCTACTCTTTTCAATACATGTTATGCTTAATGCATACGCAAAGTAAATTCTCTTTTCCTTTTGTGATAGAAGTTGAATTTCTTATCATGAAGTTGAGAGCTGAATAAAGTCGATGCGTTAAATAATATTGATGTATATTGCCATTTTGCTTTCCTTTCTTATGTGTTCATACTTGGATTATCTATTAGTCATGTTCTGCTTGGTGGACTGGTTGCAACCTGCAAAGAACAATTGCAATATGTTAAGTATTTGCAAATGTAATTCTTGTGTGTAGGGCCAAATATGCTGCCTTCACAATCTTAACACCAAATATGTGTATTAAGGGATGTGGTCTAGTTGTTGTGAAAGATAGAAAATTTATTGAAAGAAGGAAGTTCCTTTTCTTTTCCTTGCTTGCAGAAGTAAAATGAAATGAGAGAAAAAATTTATTACTGGTTTAATTTACCATTATACTGCTTACAAGTGAAGATAGAGAAGGAAAATTTTGAAAAAGAACAATTTGGAAAATTTATAAATTTGACTTATATCGTTCTCATTTTCTCTGATCTTTCCAACTTGGTTTAGTTTTTGCGAGGCCAACAAAAAACTGGGCATCTTTCCATTTCTCCACCTAACTATTGCCATTTCCCCACTCTCTCCTAACAGGCATAGCCTTGGGGAAATGTTTTTGAACGGTTTAGTGTTAACTGCATCTAATTCGATAAATTCTTTTAACATAATATTGAGACATTTCTTTTTCACTATATCATCTGAATAGCTCCATTGGTTATGGTGGCCCTGTAATACCTTATATTTTCTTGGCCGTTTCTTTCTGCTTCATATGACATGGTTCCTCTTTATCTATGTGCCTTATCATTTACTTTCTTTTCTTCGGGTGTTGCAGTGGCAAGAGATTTTGCAAAACAAGGAATTAATTTGTGAGCTGCATTGAAGGAACTTCACAGTTTTGTTCACGACACAGATTCAAAAATACGTGCGCTGTACATTCTACTTAAGTCTCTTCTTATGCTAGCTAAAAGCATTCAGTGAGTAACCTTCATCCCGTTGCGTTCTCACAGTGATAAAGTTGGGTAAAATCCAGTAGAGAGTAATGTTCTTGCTTTGGCAGAGGATAATTATAGCACACTGCCAACAAATTTATCCTTTGTAAAATATTAATTTTGATCCTTGCTTCCTTATGTGCTTCATTGATTGGTTTTTGATGTAGAATTTTTTGGCCAAACTTATTTCAAATTCAAGATATAGATGACCGTGCTTGTTATCTCCAACTTCCTGCAGTTTCTATGTTTAACCAATAAGGTATTATGGAGCTTATGTTGTTGCAAAATTGTCTCATGGTTAATAAATGAAATTATTGCAGTTGATTTTAGTTGCCGCGCTATGAACTTTTCACATTGTGTTACCATTAGCACATAAAACGTTTGCAGCAGACTGCAAAATCAAGTGGCTTTAAGCTTCAAGCGCTCTACTTGAAAACATGATGTTGTCATAAACAGTAAAGGTGGATTATGGTTTGGTTATTTCTTCACAGGAAAGTAGCAACTAATTTTCAAGAGAAAATAATATAGCTGTAGAAGGGCAGTAAATTTCCAATTTTCACGGTTGTTGAACAACTGGGAGCAGTTTTGTTTGCAAATGGTGGTTAAATGATACTTCGAAGCAATCTAAAATCTAATGACCTTGGACGCATGAAAGGCTGAAGTGGGAACCGGGAAGTCAAGATTTGCCAATACCAGCAGAAGCAAGTGCTTCAAACGATGGAACTAAAATTGATAAATGGAAGTGGCTGTCGTAAGCCATTATCTATTTAGTTATTTAATGATAAATGTTAGAACTCAATATATTGACCTTGAGCTGAAGCCAACTTAAAAGCAGGAAAACCATCTTTCGTCTCCTGCTAGCCATTCTGGCAGAATGAGATCTATTCAATGTGAGGGAGAGGGAGGCACATGAGAAAGCATTTTCTTTGCTGTACAGCTCTCATCTATCCTTGTCCGAATCCCAGAACTGCATCCTATCATACCGATTGCCCATTTTCATCTTAAGATGATGATGAAACCACGTCCAGATGACCTCAGATAAAGCACTTCCAGTAAGTCCATTGGAGTCAATACTTAACACAGGTATACGCATACACGATTGCAATATAATTATTATAATTGAGCTTCTGCAACTGAATTAGGTATGTATGTAGACTTCTTCAAGAGGCAAAAAGAAGATGCTGAGATCTCAGTTTGTTGCAACAGATTGGCTGCCCTGTCCATATCAGGGAAGTCATATGTTAGCAATGAATGCATCCAAAGGAAAAAAAATTTATTTCATAACCTCTTCCTGTTGTGATTTCAGTTTACATGATACAGCAGCACAACACAACCGTCTAACTGTATCCTAGCTTCAATAGATATTCTAAAATTTATGTCATGTACACTGTGCAACTTACACATTACTTTACACTGCAAACAATCATCACCAATAATCCAAGCATGAGCAGGAGCCATCTTTAAAGTGATGAAATCTGGCACGATCACGTACAAAAATCTCAACCTTGAAAATTCTAGAGATCAATTTAGTTACCTCATGGCAGTCATTGCATACCCGAAGATTTTTAAAAATACGTATTGGCATGCCCGGTTTGAACTTCAAAAGGCCCAAAGCAATAGCAATTCTTTCACTGTGCAGCCTAAGAGAATATTGTCTAGCCTCATCTAGCTCGTCAACCATAGGTGCTTGTGAATGGTCAGGTGAATACCCTACCAATGCTAGTTTTTCATCAATCACATTTAGCATCTGGTATATTTCTTTAGTTTGAGGATGAGATGTGTCCCCTGCGAAAAGTTCATGAGCAACGCCATCTATCTCAATTGAGCTACAACCTGGCTCTTTTGTTACACCTTTATCAGTCATCAATTTCCTTACCAATCCAACATCATCCCACCTGCTAGCTGAAGCGTAAACTCTTGATAACAGCACAAAGACACCACTGCCAATGTCTCCTTCTGATTCAAGGACTTGCCTGGCCAACTCTTCACTTAGATCAACCCTGCCAGTCTTCTTACAACAAGCATCAAGAAGACTTCTCCAGATAACAGCATCAGGTCTCATAGGCATTGTTGATACAATGTCAAGAGCGTCATCAATAAACCTAGCACGGGCCAGAAGATCAACCAAACACCCATAATGCTCTAATCCAGGTTTAATCCCGTAATCATTAATCATCAAATCAAAATACTCACGACCCTTAGAAACCATGCCTTTGTGATTACAAGCACTCAAAACGCCAACAAATGTAATAGGATTCGGCCTGAAACTCTCCATCCTAATAATTTTATCAAAACATCCTATTGCCTCCTGAGCTTGGCCGTGCATTGCAAATCCTAGGATCATATGATTCCATGAAGTTACATCACGTCTCGGCATCCTCGCAAAAACCTGCTGAGCTAATTCTAAAGACCCACATTTGCAATACATATCCACCAACGAATTGTTGATCAAAACATCGCTACATAAATCAAAATCACACTTATTCAACAAATAAGCGTGAGCCCACGCGCCCAAAGACAAAGCCCCAAGACCAGCACAAGCTCTTATAACACTTTGCAGTGTGTACCCATCAGGATCGAACCTATATTGCATTTCACGGAACAGTTCTAAAGCATTATTAAACTTACCAAACTGAACAAAACCTTCAATCAAAACATTCCAAGAAACCAAATTTCTTCCAGACATTTTAACAAACACTTTTTCAGCTAAGTCCAAACACCCACAACTTGCATATAAATGAATCAAACTGTTATTCACATAAACATCGGAACCGAACCCATGTTTCAAAGCATGGGCATGAACTTGTCTCCCTTCAGACAAAGCGAACAAGTAAGCACAACCTTTCAGAACAAACGGAAATGTATGCTTGTCAGGGAAACCAGAGCTTGCTCTAGCATTTCCTGATAAAGTCTAACGGCTTGCTCTTTGTTGTTAACCATGTGGGCACAAGCTCTTATAAGAGTGTTCCACATGAAGGAATTGGGGTTTTCAACTTGATTGAAAAGCAGAAGGGCATAAGTTGAAGTCAAGGGAGGAAGAGAGGAGGAGGATTTGAGAGTATAAAAAGACGGTTTTTGGATGGTGAGCTGAGACGGAACGGAGGGTTTGGGCGTGGATTTGTTTGAGTGTAGACATGTTCGTGCATTGTTTCAAGGCAAAGAGGATGCGGCCGTGGTGGTCGAATGAAGAAGCATTTTGGGTGTCGATGGCTTTAGATGGAAGAAGTTGAGGAGGTGAGCTTGGCCCGGCTGCCAGCGCCATGGTGAGTTCAGTTGGAACTAGGAAGTTAAGAGCAGAGGATTTGATTGGTTGCTCCAATCACAGAGCCAAGATGACACGTTCAAAGTAGGGAGATTTTTCCATGGAATGGGTTTGTTTTGCTGGAGTTACGAGCCAGGCATGTCATGGTGATAATCATGAGCCCAGGTCCGACGTTTGACAGATCATACTGTCTACATAATGAAACAAAGTTTTAAGTTTAATTTAGGTTTGTTTTTTCTTATCATAAAGTTTGTCAGTACTACAACACTATAAGAATTTCCAATTTCAAAAATATTATATATCATAAACTTGAAAAATAACTAAAACCTTAACCATAATAAAATTGAATATCCTATAAATTTTCAACCTAATTACAGTCCGAATCTTAAACAATGACATCCTTGGCTTTTAAAGTTAGAGACCTCCATTAACATTTATAGAGCACAGGATTTTTGCTTGACAAATAAAAGCATCCGTTAACCAGACACTACATGGTAAATTAAAAAATGTCTTTAAAGTAGCTGCTGAAATAACTCATCTTAAAAAGAGATAAATTTGTCAAAATATTATTGAGACAAAGGTTGGAATAATGTGAACCCACCTTCAAAATTTATGATCAAGTGTTATATGACCTATGAGTTATGACTCATCATTGTTGTCATATAGCTCCAACCGTGTGTCCCAAGAACATACTCCATGAGAAAAGTACATAAGATTCAAATTCAAATAATTTGTTGATAACTTTGAATCTCTTTAGGTAGCAATCCTATCGTCTCATTTGTATTGTATATATATTCATCCAACAACAATATGCGTTTAACTTTTCTCTGCATATCAAACTCTTTTATGATACCGGAGCATCAGTGCTCTAACAAGCTTTGATTTTTGGGATTGGTCTTCTTCTTCAACCATGGCCATTGATAGTTAATCTGCATCCCTTAATTACAATTGCAAACAACGTAGAAACCAACATTGAATTTCACCTGGAATAAATCATCAACCAGCTCCAAAACCACCATAGAATAGGAGCCATCAAACAATTACCACCATGCATAATAACACCAGAAACAACGTAGAAGCCAACCCCAAATTTCACCCAACAAAAACCACCATAGAACAAAAGCATTAAACACCAAAAACAAGCTAGCTCTAATCCCAATTTTCACCTTACAGGATCCATCAAACGGTTCCCAAACCATCATGGAACAAAATCCATCAAACCATTACCACGTTCTTGTCTTTTCTTTTCCCCCTTTTCACCAACTTTTTTGCATTTAAATTTGATGACGGGCTCAAATGCATCCACCTCACTCAGTGCCTTGTCATTTTTCGATAATATTTTGCCTTCTTCACCATCTGAATCCGATACTTCCACCACCACAGCACTTCCAACTTCAACCATCCCTTTCTTAACTTGGGATGGTTTGGGTAGAGGTATGTTGGGTTGGTATATTGTGTCCCTGCCCAGATTTAATCCAATCATGTCGGGCTCACCATGGGCAAGATGAAGGTCCCGTTCTAGTACTCTTGTGGCAAAGGATCTGTCCATAAGGGAAATCTTACTTAGCTGTAGGAACATCAATTAAAGATCTTCAACAGCTTCTATCCTCAGTTAAACCATTTAAGTTCATGGAATAGAATAAATACTTTATGAGAATAGATCTGAGGAAGAATAAAATAAAATTGTTATTATATAATTTAATTAATAACAAAAATAAAATAAGAATTATTATTATAATTTATTACAATGTTTGGTTAGAAAAAATAATTTTAGAATAACAAAGAATAGATGATAAAGAGATAAAAATACCCGTTATTATAATATATAATTATTTATTTTTATTTTATTTTGTAAATATTAATCATTTGTAATTTTTTTAAACTATTAGAGATTTTTTTTATAATTGGAGGAAAGGGGATTCGAATCTTGCTTTTTTAGGTAAGGGATTATGTACCAACCATGAGCCAAATGCTCAGGTGTATTTAAAATTTAAAAAAATTTAAAATATTATTATTAAAATATTAATAATTTTAATTAATTTTTTCAATTTAAAATATTATTTTTTATAATATATAATTAAAAACTTAACCTTTTTATTTTAAATTTCTTTTTTTTTCATTTTCCTTTTTTCTCCTTTAGTTAGCCACCAAAGATGTGGCCGGCATAATGGTGCATCAATTTGGCGCTCCTTGTGGTTAGATCTGACCATTAAGGCACCAAATCGACATTCCCCGTGGCCAGATCTAACAATGGAATGCTAGATTTGTCCACGGGGATCTAGTTGGGAAACATTAGATCCGATGCTTATTGTGACTAGATTTAGCCACAGATGCTAGATTTGGCATTTTCTCGATAAGATCTGGATGAAGAGCTTTAGATTTGACCATGAAATTGCTTTTATCGTTGCCTTCATCACCACTCCCTTCGGTGGTGGGTGAAATATTAGGGAAAGAAGGAGAAAGGCAGAAGTTGAAATGGAAGGAGAGGAGAAGAAGAGAGAGAAAAAGGAATATTTTTATATAGATAGGGTTGTAAGTTTTTAAACTTGATATTTTGGTGTTATCATTTTTAAAGGCTATATCCTCAGCCATGAAATAACAAATACCATGGAAGGAGGGTTGGTATTAGCTATTCTTTGGTTTTAGTTGATTTGGGGAATAGAGATTCCAGAGGAATGTTTATTCCTTGCAATATTTGACAACCGAACAAAAGAACAAATGTTCCTTAGGAATAGAGGGGGAATGGCTACTCCAATTCATGATTGACACAAACGTCTTGGTTATCCTTTTCACACAACATTCTCTATCATATTTTAAAGACTAATTCTTTTCTGTTTTCCTCTTTGTCTCACTCTCTATATGCAAGTCTTGTCATTTGGGATGTGAAGGTTAGTTAGCAATCGTCTTTTCCAACTTATTTTGCATTGATGTTCGAGTTCTAGCACCAATAAAATCTATTAATGGTTATTCTTATTATGTTTTTTTTTTGAAAGGTTATTATGTTATGTTATTTTTTTAGATAACTATTCTAAATATATTTGATTTATTTTTGGGTCTTTTTACCCCTATAAAGAAAAAATATGATGCATTCTCTAAATTTCCTAAATTTAAAAAATTAGTTGATAATTTCTTTAACATTTTTATTATCTCAGTTTATTCCAATGGAGATGGTAATTATACTAAGTTACAAGTATATATTTGGTTGTGTAAGTTATCCTTGGTTGCGATTCTTATACTAAGCATAAACTAGAGGCTTCACTTGTATTTTTTTTAAGAAAGAAACAAAAATAGTACATTTATGTCAAAAGTAATGTAAAGGAAAGAAATTCTCATAACATAATTTAACAAAAATAAAGCAATACCCTAGGAGGATCCTTGAGAAGCATCGTACCAATAAGACATTGAAAAGCCAAATTCGAAAGAAAATCTGTCAAATAATTGAATTCGCAATAAAAATGAATGATAATGATTTGCCATTCATCCCATCAAAATGTCTATAAGCATTTGAATCCTTAAGTAAAGAAAGTTTATATATCTAGGCATGTTGTCTTTGATGAAACTTTGAACTCTATTGCTTTTTTTTAGTTCCACTTTAATTCAATTTAATTCAATTTCAACAATCATTAACACTAATTTTTTTTCTCTTGGAACTTTCACAATCTCATTTAGAAAGTAACTCTACAGACACCTTAACTACTGGGTCATCATCTTTGTCACTAGCCAAGCCTTCAACAACTTTCACTAGAATAGATTAGTCAACCACGATAAGTCCTTGTACTTCTCTCGTAAATCTTGTTGATTCAACCCTTACACCTGTTGAACCATTTACCATATAGCAATGTCACAACCTTAATTCACTACTTAAACATACTTATTCTAGGTCATAAAGACAAATAACCAAAATTTTAAACCATGAAAAATTTAATTACACAGTGACTAAACATTCTATTAGTGTAAATGGGGTTTAGTAGAAATTTAAAGAGAATCAAAATAATTGACTTCAAGGAGTTCCTTTAATAAATGCTATTTATAAGACTTATTTTACCCTCACTACTTAGTATGTAAAGGAGAATTATGCGAATAGCTTTAGGCATATAATGAAGTTAACGTCTAATTTCATCTTGCATTTTACAAAGTGACCACTAGACACACTTGAGGGTTGCAAAGTTGTTTGGACTTTAAGCCTACTTTTTACAGCAAGTAGATTATAATGAATTTAGACTCGTTTGACAGATGATGGGAACTTAAAATATTTATGTTTATTTTTTAAATTTTTATTCAGAACATAACACTTCTTTTAGTCTGATTTTTCTGTTTTTGTCTTGTTTGTTTAGTGTATCAAAATGGTTGGTAGCAAGTCTTTTATATGAACTTGCAAGTGTCTTTTTTTCAGGACATAACTTTTTTATCAAGGCACCTTTATGTTTTAAAGACACCTCTATATGTTTGCAAGACACAATTTTGGTTGACTCTATATGTTTTTGATGATAACAAACATTCCTCATTCTTTGATGTCTAACTATATTATTGAAGTGTGTAGGATAAAGTTTGAAACCCTTAATAGAATTGTTGTTTGAAAGCAAGTCAAGAAGCTTATTGTGTTACAAGAATGGTTAATTAGTTAAAAGAGCAAAAAACAAAAGGCTAAACAAAGTCAAAAAAACATTAACTGGTTAACACGAAGCCTTAATCAATTAAGGCTATATAGGGTGCTACATCAAAGGAAGAAAAACCTTAATCAGTTAGCATAAGGCATAACTAATTAAGAATATATTGAATGCAAAATAAAAGCTTTTTAATTAGTTGACCAAAGGAATTAATTGGTTAAAAGTCATAATTGAAGTATCAAGAAGTGCTAAATCCAAGTGCAAAATGTTGATGACCATCTAAAGGCACTAAACCAAGAGATTCAAAGTTCAAGAATTCTTAATTGGTTGGAGCCCATTTCATTCAGTTAAAAATGAAAGAAGAGAGGCTTTAATCAGTTAATAAGAGCTCTAATAAGTTGCAGAACGATTGATGAAAAATAGTGTTTAACTGTGCTTGAAAATATAAAGTTATTAATTAGTTAAAACTATCATTAATCAATTAACACAGGGAAGTAGTTTCCAAGTCAGAGAAAAATTAATTGGCTAAAGTTTATCTTTAACTGATTAATGAAGCATTATTAGTAGATTTGAATCTAAGCACTAAAGGACAAAAAAATGGCCAGAAACTGCTTGTAACGATTAGTTTCCATCTCCAATGACTAGATGTGATCTTCCAAGTATTTAAAACCTCTCCAATAGTAAAAAATGATAGAAAAAAGTTTCAAAAAATTTGAAAGAGCTTAGAAGAGGAAAAACCTTCTCTTTTACATGTGTATTTTATTTTTATCTTTGTGAAAGGGTTTGAGTTGAAGCTTGTACAACTTAGATCAATTAGGTGATCATTTTTACCTCCTTTTATCTTTATTTCTTGTTTATTTAGAGTGTCTGAGACATTTTAAGGGGTAGTCTAAGCTAAGGTAAACTTAAGATTTGTTGTGAATAGGTTGGAGCTTAAGTTAGAAGCTCACCTTGTAAAAGCTTGGTGAAAGCTATTAATTCTAATAGTTCTAGTAAAATTGTGTTGAAAATCCTTGATTGAGAAGATCAATGTAGTGGATGTAGGTTAAATGGACCGAACCATTATAAATATTGTGTTTTATCCATTTCTTTTAACCTCTTTTTACTTTGTGTTTACTAACCTCAACAAGTTTTCAAACCATCCATCCTAAATCTTCTAAATAGATTTTAAATATCAATAGCTACCCTCAAAAATATTTTTAAGTGCTATTCACCTCTCGTCTAGTACTCGTTTTGAGACCAACAACCTTTTGGATAAAAGTATTATTCCACTAATTACCTTATGAAAGGACAACCATTAATACCATAAGACATGACCTTTGAGTTACGATACAAAAGGATGACTTTTCATATTCAAACTTTTGAGTAGTGGTGTTTTTCAATAGTCACACTATATGCATAACATTTCAATTGATGTGACTTCCTAATAGTCACAACTTTCAAAATTTCATATGAAAAAATATAACTTTTCATATGAAGAGATATAACTTTTTATTTTGAAAATACACCAACAATCCCTTACCATTTTCAAAATTTCCAAATACCAACAACAACTTTAGGAATCTTGTGCATAAATGCAGATATCTCACAAACTTGAACCTTCACTTAGCTAGTGTGGTTGGTTCTAGTATGAATTTAGTGGTTGACTAAGCATAGAACCATCGATTATTTATTGACTAGTCAAGCCACTAAATGCACACAAGGTTCCTACTCAAATTGCATCTAGTTTGGCTAATATGTTTTATGGTCTTGCGCTTTGCATCCATTGATAAATGTTAATAAAGTCAAGCCTTTAACTCCTAGAAACAGCCAAACATACACTCACATAAGTAGCTTTTATATGAAGTACCTTATGATTATGGTACTTCAACAAATACATGTTATAGGTCTATTAAGAACTTTCTTTCAACCTTACTTTTGCTCATTACAGTAACTAAGCACTTACTCGTTGGGTACTCACATGCATGTGGTGAAATGGTCAATACTCAAGACTTGCAGGTCAGCCACAACTATCTAGGTGAGCTTCCACAGTTGGTGATTTAGGTGATAGGCTTGAGACCCATTCCTTTTGAGGTATTTAATAAAAAGTCCTTTTGGAGTCCTTTGGTTAATGAATTCACCAAATTTTCATTAGACTTCATATAACTTATAATGATTATACCATTACTAATATCTCGTTTAACAATGTTGTGTTGAAGTCTAATGTATTTATTCTTTCCATTACATAGTTGACTATATGCTTTTGACATAGTTGCTTCATTATCACAATGAAATCCCACCCTAGTGTAAGATGCCAAGTTAGAAATCATTAGGTGGGCATGTATGTTTCATGTTATGAGCTTTTAAACTGAGATTTAAACTTTGAAAAATTTGTGTTTTGAGATATTCAGATGATTAGCAAAGTTTGGTGGAAAACAGAGTCCCAATAGATAAATTTTTAAGTTATTTTTACTTACTAGAATCTATCTATCGATGATACAAATCTAGAAAAGTTTTTAAGGAAATAAAAGAACATCTATTTATAGATGTTCACCATTTGTCAATAGACGGGATTATTTATCAATATCTGCGCAACATCTAATGATTAATAGTGAGCCGAGAGCTCTTTAAAACATTCTGAGCTCATCTATCGAATTGATGGCTTTCATTTATTGATAGACTACGTCAATTTTTTTTTTAAAAATTGAGATAGAAGGGTAATTTCATGTCCTAACTTATAAATACCCCATTTTCAAGTAGGGTTGTCAACCTTTAGCAGAATTTAGAGGTAATTTCTAAACCTTAAGCCCTCTCTAACTCATTTTTGCTTAAAATCAATATCTTTGAAAGATTTGAGCATGGTTTTAGGTTTTAACAAAAAATAAGAAATTTTCTCACTCTTGAATCTTTAAATCTTAGATTTTTTATTTTGAAAATATAGGTTATTGTTATAGAATTATTGATATTTGAGAACTAGAGCATTTGGGTGGATTTTCTTACTTATTAGAGTTTACCTAAGGTAAGAATGTTGGTTTTATGGGTTTGTACAAATGGGTATTTTGATGAGCAATGGATTTAGTCTATAGAAAATTAGATCAGGCAAACCTGAATTGTTTCGAAGTAGCATAAAATGATTATTATGTGATTCCTAAACTAAGTATTAATTGAAATATTTATTTGAGTGTTTAGGAATTGTTGAAACTTCGAGAATTTCATTGGAGTAGAGTTTTTCTTATTTGGTAGGCACGACTATTTAAGTTGAGTGGGTAGACTTCTTTTGAAACTATGTGAGTATGTAAAGTTGAAAGTATGGTTGAATGATTTGATGGATTATTGATACACATTGTTTCCATAAATATTTGGTGCAGGAAAAAAATGTGTTTGTGGATGAGAAAACGTTTTGAAAATGGTTTTCAAAACTATTGTGTATAAGTATATATAATGCTATGTAATAGTTTTCAACAATGAGGGATAATCCCTTTTAATGTTTTAAAGAATTCCCTTGATTACTCCAATGTTCAAGCTAGTGTGGGTATAAGATATTAGATAAGGTAATGATAGTGGTTGACTAAAAATGCTCTTGCATGTGAGTATTGTGAATAAAGGTGGCAATATAGGCTTGTCCAACACAGCTTGGCCCAAAACATTATGGGTTGAGAAAATTTGGGCGGGGCAGGGCTTGCCCAATTTTTACATAGGCTATCAAAACCTCAACCCAACTAACCCTTTGTCAGCCCATGGGTTGAGTTGGGCTAGCCCATTTTTTTTTCAAAAACCAAAAGAATTCATTTTCACAATTTTACCTAACAAACTCCTTATCAATAAAATTGTTTTATGATTTAATCCATAAATTAAATAATAAAAAAATTAAATGGTAAAATAGTAAATACTTGAAAACACATTTTTCAACTATTAAATACTTAATTAGGTGGAGAACAAACATATTTTTTCATTAGTTATGTTATTGAAATATGGAAAACCAAAAGAGAGAGCTTAAGTGATTGAGTACAGTGAGTAATAAGTTACAAGTTCCATACAAATCTAACAAAATTACTTCTTATTGTGATAGACTGATAATTGTTGTCAACATCAAAGGAAGAAAAAGGCATGGAGGAAGGGAAGGGGGGAATGGAACGAATATATTCCTTATCATGCCTTTGTAGGATCAACCAATGCTTTTCTTATAAACCATATTTTCCGTAATATTTTTGTTTTGTATTTTGCTCTTTATAGATGCAACAACAAAAACATTTTCCTCAATAAGCAATGAGTCAATAAGAAAGTAGATGATTTGTAAACTTTTTTTTTTCAAGTCTATCAACTTGAAAGCAAAAGTGTTGTGTGCGTGAAATTGGACTTTCACCTAAACGAGGGTTGGCCCCTCATGTCACCTCTAATGCTCTTGCTCAAGTTTTCATTAATAGAGATCCTTAATTCTTTAAAAAATTAAAAACTATTTGTCGTCACAATGCGAAGTGGGTGGGCATTAGATGTCAATTTCATCCTTGTTCCTTACAATGCGTGTGGTCACTAGGTTGTTGCGAAGATCGACTTGGTGAAGTGGAAGATAAGGTGGTGGACTCTGTAAGAACTTCTGCTGATAAGGAAACTGGACTACTTGTGACTCAGATGACATCCCTTACGATGATGATACCCATAATCTTCCATCAATCTAGTTATTTCAACATAATGCGCCGTAAGACATGAGATTTCATTATGATGCCATTGGAAATTCATTTGCCAAAATATGAGTGCATTGGCAAAATGATAGTGTCAGCTATGGTATGTTTACAGTAAGGTATATTGATGATATTTTACAATCCAGACTGATTAGAGTCAAGCAGAAATGATTGCAACTATGCATCGCTAATATGCTTTGGATATTTTTAGCAACAATTGTGAAAGCAAACCTTAAACCCTGCACCTTGAACATATGATAAGTTGTAGGTATATTTTTTATAGATACAATTAATTGTAATATACGTAAATTAAGAAAAATCAAAACAATAAATACTCAAATAAA
>NW_018397266.1:6990088-7049318 GCF_002168275.2 Theobroma umbraticum
TTGATATTATTTAATACATTAATTTTTCATTTCAAGCACAATGCCTACAATGATCAGAAGATGTAAATTAATTGGTTGTTTTACCTTTAACCTGTGGTTTTTTACAATTAGCGTGTCTCAACAAGATGTAAATGACATCTAACAAACGTGGTGTGTCATTGTAAGATGCAAATGACCTCTAATAATTGGAGCGTGACATGTAACAATATAATATTTCAACGACATGATCTGTCATCACAAGATGTAAATGACATCTAACAATTTGAGCGTGAGTGCAACCCTATAATACTACAATCACATGGTGTGTCACCATAAGATATAAATGACATCTAACAATTCGAGTGTGGCATGTAACCTTATAATATTGTAACAACATGGTGTGTCATCACAAGATGTAAACGACATCTAATAATTTGAGTGTGGCATGTAACCTTATAATACTGTAATGACATGGCGTGTCACCACAAGATGTAAACAACATCTAACAATTAGAGCATGGCATGTAACTCTATAATATTGCAATGACATGACATGTCAACATAAGATGTAAATGACATCTAACAATTTGAGTGTGGCGTATAACAATATAATACTACAATGACATGGCATGTCACCACAAGATATAAATGACATTTAACAATTCGAGTGTGGCACGTACCCTTATAATACTACAATGACACGACGTGTCACCACAAGATGTAAACGACATCTAATAATTTGAGCGTGGTGCGTAACTCTATAATACTACAACGACATGACATGTCATCTCAAGATGTAAACGACATTTAACAACTCGAGTGTGGTGTGTAACAATATAATACTACAACGATATGGTATGTCACGACATGATGTCAATGACATCTAACAAGCAAAGCATGTAACAATACAATATGACAATTAATAGAATTTTGTTGTTGCCCGAAATCTGAGTATTGTGAGATAATTTTTTTTTTGAATATCTTTCCATGACTTATTTATCTAAAATTATAAAACTTGTTAAAAATACTACTCATCAACATAAATTAAAATATTAGAATTAAATAGAATATGATCTTACATAGCAAATAATCAATTTCAATAACAAACAATATGAAAATTTTTTATTCACTGGTTAAACTAAATATAAGCATTTACAAATCACATAAAGTTATATACAAATTCAAATAATCGAATAATATATCTACAAAATAAATAAATAAAAAAGACTTATAATTTCAAGATATTATTAAATAACAAATACAAAACATGAATGTAAAAAAATTTAACAGGAAATTGTGAGAAAGATACTGGACATGGCTCACACATTTAGTTAGGTCTTCATCTACAAGACCCCTTACGTTCTTAGACATTGTCCTTCGAATTAGACAGGTGTTACATGTGTGGCTGGTTTGTCTACTAGTTGAACATGATTTTGGTCGTCATCCTTGTGGAGATGTCAATTGACTTAGAGATGGTGCTGGATTTGCGGACGGAACTACAAATGAGAATAGACAATTTTGTCTATTATGCCCATACCTCTTGTATTATGAACATCTTTATAGTCGACTGCCATCACTAGCTAATGGAATCCTTTTCCTCCAAGATCTTTTCACTTGGCTTCGCCAAAGTGGTGGCAAAACAACAATTGGTTTCAGATGAGAGTGGATCTCCCAGTCACTGGGATGCCTAATTAGGCAAATAGACCTCATATAACCTTCCACTAGAAAGGTTATCTCATAGTAGTCCACGTAGAATTCAACGGCTTCACATTTGCACTTATTGAAAAATCCAATTACCTCAGTGTTAAAGCATAATGTAAAAGCTACGTTAATTACTAATCAAATAAGAAGTAAAGATATCTGTACCTTATTGTCGCAATGGCATGGTTGCATGGTAATAGATCTATTTAGAACTCACAACATGAACACTTCTGCTTGGACAAGTTTACAAGTTTGCTCATTTTCCCATCTTTAACTTCGAACTCTACTCGGTTGATAAGTTTAACTATAAAGTGATGTGCAGCATAGAATCGTTTGCTCAACTGCTTGGCAACCCAAGGGTTGAGAGACATGGTCACCTTAACGGCCTTCTTGTACTGATCATGGAACCAATGTTGAACCATGTCTTTAATGAACTCGATCAAAACTATGATTGGCTTTTGTCTTGCATGCTTCAAGCAAGAGTTAACACATTCCGCAATGTTGGATGTCATGAGTTGGTATCGCCTTACCTATGACTGTACACATGCCTATATCTTAAGGCTTATTCTTATAAAGTTAAAGTGGGCTCCCGCATGAATCTATTTAAGCTAGTTTATATATCTATTGAAATAAAAAACCTTACAACAATCTCAAGCAAGGGTGAAAAGCATTGCAACGTCATCGCGCTTGAACATGTTTTTAAAATTTTCTTCAAGTGGTAACCACATAAACTATAGTATGCTCTTGCATATGCATTTTGGATTGCTTTCTTAATACCGAGATACTGATCCAAGATGAACATAGTATATTCAGGACAACCAAGCGCATCACGCAGCTTGCTAAGAAACCACATCCATGAGTCTTCATCCTCAACGTGGCCTATGCCAATTGCAACTGGATATCTGCACTCGTTCACATCTTTACATGCAGTGACAAACAGAATACTTTGGACCTGCTTTCTAGATGTGTAGCGTTAATTGCAACTACAAGACGCATTACATCCCTAAACCCCCAGATACAAGCCTCGTATGACCAAAGACAATATTTGAATTATTGTGCCTCATTAGTAGCCACTGTACAGATTGTACAAGGATTTTCTCATTCTAACATATAAAAATACGAGGGTAGTAGTTGAAATAACTCCTTTGGGGGACTGAAAACAAACCTTTCTACATACTCCTTCGCTTAGTAGGCCTTACCATACAAGCATTCCAATCCCCATTGAACCCTCATCTCACCAATTATGTCTTTAGGTCTCAATGTTATTCCATTAGCCTGAAGCTTGTGAGATATAAGTTCACCAATTATCTTTGCACTCATGATTTGAAATCGCCCTTTCAAACAATTGACAATACCCGTGTGTACTTTGTTGAAAGTTTGAACTTGCCAATATTATCCTTCGAGTAACTTCATTGCATGCACACTGAACTTGCGTGCCTTGTCCTTACAAGCAATCTCAAAATGACCTTTACACAACCTTTTTACTCTTATCTCAAACTACTCTTTTAGTGCCAACATGTTCAAAGCTCGTTTCAACTTGGCCTTGAAGGAATATTCTTCTTTTGTATAAGCAATCATCGGCACATGTCGACTCCTCAATGGTAATTGTTTGGAAAGAGAACCTTTGTACACCTGGAATAAGCCATGTACAAGATATCCCTACATTTTCCCTTTCTTGACAATTGTCATCAAGCTATGTCTCAAGCGAACCAATCTCGTCGTTACCAGCGATGGGATTATTGTATATAGGGTTATCACATTGAACATCTCCTACATCAACACCTCCAACATGTTATATTTCGCCTTCAACATTATTACAATTTGGAATGTCACTGTCATGAAGCCAATAATCATTTAAACTATCATCATGCCATTCATATGGCCTATTATTTGAATTGTCGTCAAATCTATCTTCACCAGCAGTGAACCAATCTTCATTTCCCTGATCAGATGCAGTATTATCCTTGAGCATTGTAGTACCATCATCTAGTGTCGTAGTGTCATCCTGAAGGGTCGCAATCTCATTTGAAAATGGCATCACACCCTCTACAATTTCGCTCGATGGTTGCATTTGTTGGACAAAAGCAAGTAATTGGTTAGATGCACCTGCTGATCAGAATGTGCAGCCAACTGTACTATGAATGTTATGTGTCTACCAGGCTATGCAAACTCATATGCATATGTCAATTGCCATTGTTGTGGGTTAGGGACCGAATGTTATGATATATGTAAAGCATTATAAATCTCATTTTGATTAAGGTGATAATCATGTTGTACAGCTTCTTCATGTCCCATAATATTTGTATGGCATTCTTTAATGGTGACATAGCATAACTAATGCAACATCCTCGCCAGCCTTGGTAATTAAGCATGATAGCTCTTCATGTGTATTGATCAATGCATATAACTCAATCTCATGAATTTGTGAGTTTACCCTAACAACATCTTCAACCACTTTCATCAAGTCCACAAATGACAAATCACTCCTAAACCCCTGCATTCATAACTCACCACCTTTGTAAATGCCATTGACTCACTAACTGTCATGTCTTATCACAGGTCGCACAATTGGAACGCCACTAAAATTTTGAAAAAAAACGTCATTCAATTTACATATTACATACCGTGTTCTAAAATGTTGTTACACACCTTGTTGAAAACATGTTGCTACATGACATGCCATGTTGAAAAAATTTTGTTACACGCTATGTTCAAAAAAGTTATTACATGCCATGTTCAAAAAAAAATGTTACACGCCATATACTAAAACATATTATTTCAATATATTTTTTACACGCCATGAGCATTAGAGATGTTACATGCATGGCATGTAACTTTGGGTAATGTTCTAATGATTTTGCTGCATGCCATGTTTACTACACTACACCTCGTGTACTGACAAATTTATGTGACAAGCCATGTGTTTTACATGCATGCCATGTAATAACTCTGAACAATATTTTAATTTACATATAAAATTTCAAAAATTAATGGGTTGCAGTGATAAATCTAATAATATACTTTGATATCATCTCTGCTCTAGGGTTTATATATTGACAACAATATGGTCAGATGCCGAGAAATAAACTACAGCACGATGACAATAATGCTCAACAGACAGCTAGCTGGCAAGAGAGAGTTGAGGGAGCTGAGATAACTGAGTATTTAATTTTTCTATATGGGAGGGGGATATCGGTAAATTAATTTATCAGAAATGTATCCAAACGCATTTTTATCTACTTATGTCAAAATTAGGTAAAAATAATTAAGTTTACATGAAAGATTATTTTTAAAATTATTTTATAAAAAGAGTTATGTTTTATAATTTTTTTTATTGCAACGTGCACAGTAACATTAGTGCCATATTTGTCAGCTTTACACACTAACATGAATGGACTTCCATTTTTAAGTGGCTCATATTTCCACTATGGATCAACTGGCAATTGTCCTTACAAACTCATTTCTAAGGTCACGTTTTCGGCGGCTAATGGCAAGTCTATCGTAAGGGGAAGCTTCAAGATTCAGAATATTCGGTATAGTTCAAAATTTAAATGTTTTTGTAGATAACTTAATTTGTATCCTTTTATATAGAAATCTTATCATCTCATTTTGTATCATACGTATATATTTTATCAAGCAATGATAATACGTCTGAACTACAATTTGAGTTGGAGGTTTAGAATTTCAATCTTCAATTATGGAGAGAATGTACTTTGAATAAAGTGGGGGTAGGACTTGGGTTAAGACTATTTCTTTTTTTGTGTTTAAATTTTGAAACGTAGAAAGGGTGTGGGTCGACCATGTATACAACTAGAAAGAACCATAGTTGGCTTGTTCACAATTTACAAAGGAAGGGACAAACGCCACTCTTTTTTTAAACTTTTTGTGTCGAAATGACTTCAAATAGAAATCCTTCCGATGTATAAAAAGGCTTGACAGTTGGGAAATCAAAACATGTACTTTTGTAGCTTCATTTACAAGTTTGGGGCACATGATATGACTCAATTCAGACATATAAAAGCAATTGGAAAAGTAGGAAAGCTTCCAACTTTAATATAATCTTAATCTTGTAGCTATGCAACCAGCCTTTTAACAATATAACTAAAAGCTGCTAATCATTATAAATAAGCTAATCTTTCGCCTGATTGCTCGGTCCTACCACATGGAGCCTGCCCCATTGCTGAATCCTTGAATCCTTTTCTCTCCCATTCTTATCTCTAACCACTAAACCTTTCTTGTAGACCAAAAAGTGGTCGGTCTTGCACGTTCCTACATCTTTATGGCAAACTCGTAGCTTTTCCTATGCCTAGTCAGGAAGGTAAAGCCTACCAAGCATCAGAGAAGAGAGATACGGAGCTGAAAAGCGTTTATGTCAAGTTTTATTGTTAAAAGCTAAACGTTTTGCTTATTACGATATATAACCAAATATATAATTTATGTACGATTTTGTATCATATAATAAAAAATAGTTTATTACTATTTCGGAAATCATATTTCTTTTATTTTACACCTTTGAATTCAAAACCTCGAAGTTAAACTATGAAATTCTAATTGTAGAGTTGTGCCCGTCTAAAACATAATGTGATAAATTAAAAAGTAAATTTTCAAACAGAATTAGACAATGTAAGATTGTAGAATTATTTAAAAAAACGGATCAAATAGTAAATAACACCAAACCTAATTGGACACGGTGTCCTTTAATCTTGTTTAAAAGGTGTAATTCTGCAAATTAATCAGTAGAGAAATTAGGAGGAATAAAATCAATGAAGGGAAACTTAATTGAGGAGTGAAGGGAATGGAACAAGTAAAGATTAAATCTGATAATTTTGGACATGACACAAGGTTAAACAAATTTAGATTTTAACTTTAATATGTTTTCTGTTTAATCGTGTTTGACACGTTTAAGATACGAATAACATATTTAAAACATATTTAATGAATCATGTTAATTTTATTATCTTGTTTAAACGTATAAACATGTTTAATCATTTTTAAACGTGTATACGTGACTCATTTATCAACTTGTTAAATATTAACAATTAAAGACTATTTTAGCTTAACTTAAATAATTTTAAATAATTTTTTAATAAATTTTATAAAAATAATAATGTAATTATACCATGCCTAAGCCTTAATTTTTGAACTTTTATTTTGTTATATTTGATGTTATTATTATTTTGTTTTGTTATAATTATTTTTATAATTATTGATTTTAAATTTAAATAATAAAATTATATTTAATTATAAATATTTTTAATTAATCGTATTAAACGTATTAATTATGTTATTAATCGTGTCGTATCATATATTGATACATTTAACAATCGTGTTGACTATGTTATGTCATGTTACACGATTATTAAACATAAACGTATACATATTTCAGATTTAAAATATGAATATTATTCATATTATGTTTATATTTTATCTTAATATGTTTCATAATTAATTATATTTGATACATTTAAAACATAAAAATATGAATTACCAAATCTAGTAGAGACACAACATAGAATAGAATAGGGAATAATGAATTGACCAGGGTGTGTTGGATCAATAAAAGATTCCGGAGTAGACGATGTCGTTTTCAAGGTGTATTTATTTTGTTACGTATCCGATGTTTCCGACCAGAATCTGTATCATTTAAACAAAATAATTTGAAAATTTTTGAAACGCAAGATACTCTCTCTACCCAAGCTATTCCTATTCCTTCGCGACTGCACGGCACGTCCCATTTTACTATTCCCATTTTTCGCTTTTTGATAGCTTCACAAGCCTGTTACCTTTCCTAATATATTATATTCTTTTTGCATAATTAATTATTTATATATCATATTTTTTGTGTATAATATTTATATAACATCATTTAATCATAAAAAAAATTCTCATAAATATTTATGTTGAATATTTATAATTGGAGGTTTTTGATTTTTAACTTTATTGATTAACGAGAAAATAATAGTTAATTTATTAATAATGTATAAAATTTATATACTGATTTTACATTAAATGTAAACTTTATAATCAAATAAGCACTTACGTGCACAAAAAGGAAAATTATCATTTATAAAATTAATATTTATCTAAGAAGGAAAGGTGTAAAGATTGGGTTTACATCAATAACGTTTTCTCTTCTAAAAAAATGAAAAATATTCAGAAATAGATTTAGAGCTAAGATTTTGAATATTATAGGACCAGATACAGCTTAAAATTTTATACTATATTAGTATAAGAAATTAAGTAGTACTATATTTAATTAGTATGATTTGCTTGAAATAATAGTAAATTTCACAAATATTATCTTGAATTTCTAAACCTGCAGTCAAATTTTACAAGAAAAAGAGAAAACATGGGTGGAAATAGTAAAAAAGCGACCAGATTGTGTGGAGTGTAGTAGAGTATGTGTGGTGCCCAAATCCAATTGGCTATTGAGGAAACTTTCGAGACATGAGCTGTTGCCCAAAACTTTGCCAAAATAAAAAATCAAGCAAACGCGTATCAGAAACCGCGATTACTGCTCCAGCTATCTCGTATCCTGCATCCTTTTCGCTTCCTGAACCCGGCAGACTCGCCGCTGCCTTTTCTCCTTCCCATTTCCCCACCTCCACTTTTCTACATCATCCCCATTAGCACTCAACCCCACAAAACCCCAAAACCAAAACCCAAAAAGAAGTTCACATCTTCCCAGAACCAAAAATAACGACCCCAAGAGCTGATAATCAAATGGGAGTTGACTACTATAACATTCTTAGAGTCAGCCGTAACGCGACGGAGGAGGACCTCAAAAAATCCTACAAACGCCTCGCCATGAGGTGGCACCCGGACAAGAACCCTGTCAACAAGAAAGAAGCGGAGGCTAAATTCAAGCAGATTTCTGAAGCCTACGACGTCCTCAGCGACCAGCAAAAGCGTCAGATCTATGATCTTTACGGTGAAGAAGGGATCAAGTCTGCTGAATTATCCAGTCCCAGTGGCTTTGCTGGCGGTGGTGTCGGTGGTGGGGCCTACAGGTTTAATCCGAGGAATGCGGATGACATTTTCGCTGAGTTTTTTGGAGGGCCCGAGAAGAGGTTTTATGGAGATGGTGGGGTTGGGAGTGAAGGGAACAAGAAGGCGGCGCCGGTCGAAAGCAAGTTGGTTTGCAGTTTGGAGGAGCTTTATAAAGGTGGTAGGAGAAAAATGCGGATTTCCCGGACCGTTCCTGATGAATTTGGGTCGGTACATGCGATTTTTTTTTCTTCTAATTTTCATTAATGTGGATTTTTTTTTATAAAAAAATTGGGATTTAAAGAAAAATTTTGCATGCTGGAAGATGGTTTCTTTTTTTCTTTATTTATTCAGCCTGTTTTTGTTTGCTGCTTACAAGCTGACTTTTGGGGAAGGAGCAATCTTGGAATGGATATTAATTCTTCATGTTTTTTTTTTTTTACAATCGAGGGAAACTGATTCTTTTTAATGTTTTTCATTGTGAAAGAATTAAACTTTTTAAAAATTTAAGACTTGCAGATAATTTATGCATGTTGAAGATGTTGTGAAGATTGGGTTTGGTTTTTGTCAGTTATGTTGTGAAGATTTAAGGGAAAGTGATGACGGTGTCCCTAATTAGTGGTTTTTACTATGGGTTACTCAAATTTGGAAATATATGGGCCCTTATGAAATTTCTTTTGGATCAGTAGATGTTTTGTGGATGTGCTGTGATTTGATGGTAGTTGGGTTATCCTAATTCTGCTTCCAAAGCTGCATATTGGTTCAGTTCATATTATTCTATTTCCTGTTTTATAAAATTGCATTTAGGTATGTAGGGAACACAAGTTGGTGAAATCGGAATTTGATTGCTAAATTTGATCAGTTGACCACTATGGACTTGCAGCTTGTGGAGTTATCCAGTAAATGAAATTGCAGTCACTATCTCATATTTTGTATTTTGGCATGCTATTACCCTGGAAAAGATTTTGGGTCTTAGAATATTAGCCCTCTTTGCTATTTACCAGTTTCAGTCATAGAATATTAAGCCAGTTTGTTATTTACCTGTCTAGCTTCGTTTGTTCTCATCCTATTATATTTTAGAAAATTATTCCTTCACTAATAAAGCAATTAAATCACTTGAACCCTTGCAATCTTATTTATGTAAATCATGAAGACAAACATGTCATTGTGACAGTTGTGTCAGAAGTTGGAAAAGTCTACTTGTTACTTTGTTGTCTTCCAAATGTTTTATAGGCCGATGGAGGTTCTTTTGTTGTCATCTGTGCATCCAGTTGAATGAGAAATGTGACACTTCTGTTGTACCCATATGTTTGTATCGGCTGAGTGGTTGCCCTAGAAAATAAATTATAATTGACCTGACAACATGGTTTATATCAAGACTAGCTGCTATTACGAGATTTTAATTGGAATATTGAATGTGTTTATCCTTGATATATGTTTATATAGTTAAATTTTCAGGATTTAAAAGCGACCTAGATGGTATGGACCTTCATTTTGTCCACAGTTGAATTCAATCAGTTTGGCTCTGAGGTGTGACTGACTCCAGTTTATTCAAAACAAGTTATAACCTTACCTAGATAAAAGTGTAGTGTAGTCCAATAAATCTGCAAACATATAGGATTTTTAAGTCCCTTTTGTTTTTTTCCCATCACTTCATGCATTGTTTTAATCACTTAAATTGTTGGGTGGGAGCAGCAACTTGTAGTGATTTGGTTATTCCTGAATGCTACTGCTTTGTTGTTTTTCTGGATTTTTTTGTTCTCTCTTTGATATACAAGTAACATTGTTTGCAGTAAGCCAAAGACCGTGGATGAAATTTTAAAAATAGATATCAAGCCTGGCTGGAAGAAGGGCACAAAAATTACTTTTCCTGAGAAAGGAAACCATGAACCCGGCGTCACTCCAGCTGATCTTATCTTTGTGGTAGATGAGAAACCCCATGCTATATTTAAGAGGGATGGGAATGATCTGGTTGTCAATCAGAAAATCTCTCTTCTTGAGGCCCTTACTGGGATTACCCTGAGTTTGGCAACCTTGGATGGAAGAAATCTCACAATCCCAGTAATAGACATTGTGAAACCAGGTCATGAAGTGGTGATCCCAAATGAAGGAATGCCAATCTCAAAAGAACCTAGCAAGAAGGGACACCTTAAAATCAAATTTGAGATCATCTTTCCGTCAAGGCTCACTGCAGAACAGAAGTCTGATCTGAGGAGGGCATTGGGTGGAGCTGATAAATAGTCAATAGTCCATGCCTGAGGTCACAACCATCTATTAACACTGATTGATATTGATTGTCAACTCATTGTAAATAGGTTTAATTATCAACTACTAAAGAGGAAAGATTGTGCATAGTAGGAATCAGGTTTGAAGGGTTGCAGGCGATGTTCTGCCACTATATTCTAATTGAAAATTGTATACTTGTATTCAGTGGTGGTGTTGTACTGGAAGTTGCAGGAAATACCTTTCGTGCAATATATTTCGGAAATTATGAATTTTAATGCATTAACTGTTTTTAAATTTAACCATAGGAGTTTGCATGTATCTTAGAATTATATATTCTTTTTGATGGATTATTTTGAATTATCATATTGTAGACATGTTCATGCTCAGGACTTCAATTCGAACAATGGAACTTGCAAATTGTTAAATTGTGCAGTAGCATGCTAGGATTAGGAAGAAAGGTTATGACTTTATATAAGCACTCTTGACACAAAAAAAAAAAAAAAAAACGAAAGGGGAAAAAATTGTGAATCATTGTCCACTGGTAGTATTAGCGTTGCAGCAACCTTATTCAGCCGTGGCTTAATGGCGAGTATCACCATCGGTTACGTGTTGCTATTTTTTATTTCTCTCTTAATCCTCTTAAAGGTAACGGAAAATAACTGCAGGGCCTTGCTAATAGTGCATTCACCATGCTGAATTCTTACATCATATCATGTGTTTCTCAATCATCCTCTGCAATTCATCCTTTCTGGCCCCAACCACCCTGCCTACTTCTTTCCCTTTCTTAACAAGAACGAAGGTTGGCATTGAATCAACCTGTAATTCCCTAGCCACATCCTGTTTCATTCATAGATTGTGTTCTTCATTAGTAAAGGATACTGCAAAAAATGGAAGTTAAAAAGTAATATGCGGTAGCAGGAGAATTAGAGTGTTACCGCCAGCATATCCACATCAATATTGATGAACTGAACATCTGTATATATGATGGCAAACTCTTCAATCGCTGGTTCCATCCGTTTGCAAGGTCCACACCACGTGGCCGTGCAATCGATAACCAACTTTCAGCACCAAACAAGGAAAAATGAATCAGCAACATTTACTGCAACTAGTAACCAGGTTCAAAGCAAGTAGTGAAGTTTACCAGCTTGTTACTTTGCTTGGAGGCCTCGAGCTGGGCTCTCCACTGGCTCTTGGACTGCATTTCAGCGATCCGAGGAGTGGAGGCGTTCGCCCCCATTCTTTTTCCTTAACTATAAACCTAAGTAGAAATTGGAGAACAATATTCTTGTCAAAGTGCTGAGTCTTGGAAAATTAGGATGTATGGGAGGGTCTTTATATAGGTGGTGGCCTGGTGGTATTTAATTTTGGTTTTGAATGAGTTCTACATGGTAAGGAATCGGATATATTCTAAATTCCATGACGAGACCAGCTACTTGGTAGAAAATTATTCATCTATTTTAAGAAAGGAAAATGGAAAATGCACTAGTACAACTTTAAAAGATCGTTTGATAGCTAATCTGGAGCTATTTGATGCCTGACAACCTGGTTTTGAATCAGCCTCTCACAGCCGTCCATTCATGGTATAATATACAACAAGGGGAAGAAATTCCTGGTTAGGCGAATGTTCATGTCCATGAAAATAATTAATAATTAAAAACAGAAAAAGAATGGGAATCATATCCGTTTAGCATCCATCTCAACAATTAAGTAATCACCTACTAAACATGTGTGACGAAATTCCTTGCGGCTAATAAAATAGCATCTTAGTTCTATTTCTTTTTCTCTTCCCCCTTTGCTTGCGATGGCCCCAAGCCTGGAATTTGAAGTTCCATCGAGGTTACAATCAGCATTCAGATGCCTGCCCTTTTGCTTTTCAGAAGCAAAGTTATATTCCTGGATTGATCAATGGCTGCTAGCCTTTTCTTTTTCCCATTTTAATAATGTGTTTAGAAATGGAGACATGCTGAGCGAGTTGACGATTGTGATTTTGTGCAAATGTAGAATCTTTTTGGTTGGTAAGGAAGAATTTACTGGTTTCATGAATGAGTCATGACTCACGACATGGACGATCCACTTTAAGTCCTTAACACCGTTCTTTCATAAATACTTTGTTTATATAATCATTTTCTTTACTCAACAAAAAATAAATAGAAAAGATTGCTTTACCCAAAACAACCTTTATCTTTTCGTAACCACTCTCTAAAAGAAGAAAAAAGTTATTAATGCAAAGAGTAACATAACTTGTGAATGGTGTTGATGTTTAAATTTAATAAATTATTATCTCATATATATATATATATATATTCATGTGTGTGTGATAATTAAATAGTGAATATTTATTGCATTGTAATGATATATATTTTAGTAAATTTATTAATGATTCTTATAATTATTATTTTTATTATAAAAATGTGAGGATGTGGTATAATAATTGGAATGAAAGGGGCATATGGTATGGCGCTCAAGAGTTGTAGTGAGCAGCACCAAATGAATATGTAGTTTTGACTTTGCGCCGCCAGAACAAGAAGCTTCTTCAAGTTGTGCAATGAGCATCTCATTCGCTTCCTAAACCATCAAAGAGAAAATGACAGCGCTCAATACCCGATGAGCGGTAACTACCAATTTCCAGAATTACTTCAAACCCTAAATCTTAAATCCTATACATTAAATAGTAATTGTTTTATTAGTTGAATTACTTAAAAATAAAAAAAAAAAACTTGTTTGTGGTTTGGCATTTTCAGTTATTTCTTTTGAAACCAAGAAAAAATAAACATGTTTGGTAATAAGTTTTTGTGTTCAAATTTTTTTTTAAAAAATGAAAACTAAATTATCTAAATTGTTGAACACAAGAATTTGTTACTTTCATTATTTTCCTGAACAATGTTTACATTTTTGACATTGTGCAAATGTAGGTGGATAATATTCATATAGAAAATAATAAAGGAATAATATTATACATTAATACTATTTTGTATTTAAAATATTTAAAATTATAGTAAATTATTTTATGTTATGTGAAATAATCGAATATTATATTATCAAATTATTTATATCAAATAAAAAAATTTAAAACAAAATTAATTAATATTGTTATTATTTATAAAAAATTGATATTAAATCATAATTAATATTTTATATAATTGTAATATTAACTATAAATATATGCTATTTAATATATTGTGTTATTATAATACTAATATTTAAATAATATTAATTATAATATAATTAACTAAGAATATTTGATATGGTTATTATATAATGTTAAATAATATTATTTTAATAGTACTATTTGAATCATGTAAAGTTTATTTATTAAATACTTTATTATTTTGATTTAATTCGTAGAGTATTTTTTATTGAATTAGTATGTTTTGAACAATTTTAAGTTGTTTTTAACAAAAACTGTTTTAAGTTTTTAAAAGTTTTAAAATAAAATGAAGTAAAAAGAAGAAAATTTTTTAAAACATAAAACAAAAGAACAAGAATCAACCTTAGAAAATGAGAAAAAGGATATAGGAGTGGAAGGTTATCGATTTTATCTCATAATTTACAATTTTGCTTGGATAGGTCAGCCTTTGCTTTCCCTCAAATTTGACAAAGTTCTAAGATATGAGTTCGGTTCACTATTCCTGTAATTGTTAATGATTCGTAACTTGTAATCACAACATGTTAGGTTAGGGGAATCAAATAGCTATTCCATACTTAACTTTTCTTACTTTATTCATTTGTTTGGTTTACGTGGAATGATCATTCTGGAAGAAGTTGAAATAGTTATTATCGATCCTCTTTTAGACGAAAATTTTAGACAAAAATCTTCTTATCCATTTTGCCAAATTATTACCCTTATATATAATAACACCTTAACTTATAAACTTTCATTTTCCTCTTTTTTTTCCCTCTCTCTACCTCATTAGCCTTTCTCATCTTGCTAAACTTCCTTCATTATCACTATCCTCTTACGACAATGGTCGATCGATGACTCCATGATCAAATCTGGCCATAGGAAGCATCAATTTAATGCTCCATGACCTAGTCTGACCGTGGAAAGTATCAGATCTGGCATTCCATAGCTAAATTTGATTGCAAGAAGGTGCTCCATTATGTCGACTACATCTCTAGTGACAAGTTGGTATGGAAAAAAGAACATAAGAAAAAGAGAAGAAAAGTGGAAAAAAGGAAATAACATAAAATAAAAAAAAAATTATTTTAATTATATATTACAAAAAATTAATATTTTAAATTAAAATTAAATTAAAGTTAATTATACATTAATAATATTTTAAAAAAATTATAAATTATTAATATTTTAAAATTTTAAAAAATAAAAAATAGAGAAGAAAATAAAATCAAATAATTAAAGTTTAATTCAAATTTATTCATATTTTAATAAATTATAAAAAAAATTAAATATTGTAAATTAAAAATAAAAAAGTATAATAAAAGACATTTTTATCATTTCACCACTTGTTCTTTAGTTACTCCAAAACTCTTTCTATCAACTAAACATTGAAATAGTGTCAAAATAATAATTCATTTCATGAACCAAACTAGATGATAATTATTCTTACTTTATTCTATTATTACGAAATAACTATTCTATACCTTATTTGTTGCAACCTATTCTCGGACCATGACCAACGCAAAGGTAAGCAAGCTTTACACATTTCATCATTATAATTGTATTATTCAATGCATAGATAAGGGTGTCTGTGTTCATCAATTCAATCAAGTCATACAATAGAAGACATGTATATATATATATATTCATTCATCAATATCCACATTTATCACATTATTAATAGTTTGACACACTTCCTATGCTTATTAACATCTATAGTCACTTGTACCCCTTTTGATGCTCAACATGATTATCACACAACTTAATTACATAAACATAAGTATTACCAATCATGGCTACATAAGTATTACCAATCATGATAAAGTAAAAACAAAACATATAAGACTTGACTCAACAGTGGCGCATGACTCAACATTGGAAGCTACAATAAGGGTTCTAACACACCTACCAAATCAAGTTGAGAGATTTATCTAAGAGTCGGTGAGCCAAACAATTTACTAATCTGAAACAAGACAAGTACATCTTTCCTGTGTGAGTTATAAAAATTAGTGAGTAGATATGGGAAGGAGACAAGCCAAAGGGGACTAATTTTTACTTAAACCACATTCTTGATATAAACATGAATTTAGAAATAATCATCAGTTTTCATCCAAATCCTTGAAATAATGTTGTTTTGAACTCATTCAAATGATTCTAGTTGAAATCAAAGTCATTTAGGAGTTTAGATTGAAAAAGGGGGTACAAAACAAGTGAAAAGCCACTTAAAATGAGTAAATAAGATGTTTTTCACCATAGGTATTGATAGCTCCTTGAGGGGTATCGATACTTTTCATCCAAAAGGCTCTTTGGACATTAGGTATAACCTCTTGGGGAAGTATCAATACTTTTCTTGCAGAATGCTTCTTGGGGCATTTTACTTGTGAGGTATTGATACTTCATTTATGAAACTAAAAAATTTGGATAATTTCCAGCATATACAAGCCATATTAGCTGTACAATTCTCCACACAAATTGTACTACACAAGATTTCATTCAAATACACATATGTAAAATCACTAGCACATGGAATCTCATTCAATTTCAATCCACTCACAAACAACATCATTATGACTACAAGTATATGATTTTTATATCACCATAATGTATACAACTACATTTGGTAAGCATATGTATTTTCCCATGACACAATATAGTGGGATTTTGTCACCTTTCAAGGCATAATTTGATGGACATGGGCCTTCCATCTACACCCATTTGCCATCTCTTTGTACACTCTCGAGCATAGCACATAATAAAACTCAATCACTAGTAATTCTTGCAATCTTATCATGCTCATACATCCATATACATGTTTATTTTTATATTCAACCAAACTCATGGTCATCATTTTCCATAGTCATATACATATATAATTTCCATCACATTATCACAGTGGTGCATACATAACCGTCCTCACTTACATTCAACTATGTATACATCAATTCCATATCAACATAACGTCATAGACCATTTTGAAAGGAAATTATTTGAAAGTGCTTGTCTTCATGCATTAAAATTACTACCTAGTATATATATTTACATAGTGTAGATACTTTTGAAAAACTCATTTAAAACATTGAATTCATCTTTAAACCTTTCACATTTATGAAAAATGACATAGAAATCATGTAAGGCAAAGTATTAAATAAAAATTCTTATATATATACATTTTTAAAACATCGTATCTACCTATCTAGATTAATCCTTGAGCTAACACAAAAAATCAACACACCAACATTTCACTCCAATTCGATCCTTAGAGCTTCAACAGTCCCTCAAATTAACTTAAGGTTACAACTTTTATAAATTGAGACTAAGCTAGCATAACTCTAACTTAATTACATTCTAATCTAGCTTTGAACACTTAATCTATTATTCATAGATTAACTTAATAGTATAAATATTTAAATCTAGGTCTTGCTTATTAGAAGAATCACTCCACCAACTCAAGAGATCAACATATCCTCTAATAAGATGAACATGCAACAAGAAGATATTCCAACATCTCAAAAGATCAACATATCTTTTAATAAGATGGACACACAACAAGATAATATTCCAATCAAGTCACACTCAAAAGTAAGAAAGAAGTGCCAAATAGAGTTAAAAACACTTAGATTAGAAAAGTCTTATCCTCACCTTAATCTTAGATAAGATAATTGGATAATATTTTATTTCTGCAACAATCTATCCAATCCTATACTTGTACTATAAATACATTGAAAGTGAATGAAAAAATGTAGGCCTTATTTTCATCTTGAATATTACTTTTCTTCATATCTTTTCAAGTGGTATTAGAGCCTTAAGCTCCTTTAAGCATAACTAAACAAACCATGGCCTTATCAAACTCCAATAACACAATCTCTTCTCCTATAATTTCTTCAAATCCTACCCATCTTTACTCAAACAAACAAATAGCATAATTACCATTAATGTAGTAGCTTATCTTCCTATTAAGCTCACTCCCCTCAATTGTCCATCATAGAGAACCCAATTAAATCCCTCCTTATTGGCTACAAATTGTTAGGATATGTAGATCGAACATCCCCTTATCTTCCTACCATGGTACCTCAAGAATGCACTAATCTCCTTATAATGGTGTCTAATCCTACCTTTGATCATTGGACAAGACAAGAGCAACTTTTTTTCATGCCATAATCTCTTCTGCTATAAAAAAATGCTATTTTTTTTTTGCTTTAGTTGAAACCTCATTTGATGCCTAGAATAAAATCACCAATCTTTATGCAAATAAATCAAGGTCTAAAATGATGACCTTGAGAGAAAATCTCACCAGTCCTAAAGGAATAAGGTTAGTACTTGAGTATTTTCAAAATCTTAAAAGTGTTGTAACTGAATTAGCTTTGGTAAATTCCCTTATGAGTGAAGAGGAGTTTTTTATCCATGCCTTGAATGGCATTAGTATTGACTTTAAGGAGATTGTTGTTGATGTAAGGGCTCGAGAGTCTTATATTTCATTTGAAGAGTTGTTAGACAAGTTCTTAAATTATGAAGAACTACTAAAGAAATAAGACATTTCGTCTTAATTAAACATACTTTCTACTCACATTGTCACTAAGTCAGCTATTGCATCCCTACTTATCAAGTCCAAAAAGTCTTGTAATGGAAATTTCACCAAGTTTAATTCTATATCTTTGCCTCAAAATATTGTTTCTAAGCATGCCTCGTAAACCATTTCTAGAGTTGTGTGTAAATTGTGTGACAAACCAAGTCATTCTACCAAGAATTGCTTCACAATTAGGCTTTGAAAATTTACTCCTCAAGTCAATAATGTTAACACTGAAAACTCAACAAATTGACTAGTGGATTCTAGTGCATCTCATCATGTCACCAACAAATTATAGAATTTGGATTTCTCTACGGAATATGGTGGTCTTGATTCACTATACATTGGTAATGGTATTGATCATGAGATGTAGACCTTCACTGCACATGTCTCTATATTTCGACTATAACTTTCTCTATTGAATACTAAATCAGGTAATTCTTGGATCATTGGAAGATGAGAGAAAAAGATACAACTATCATGTTTACCACTTTTTCTAGTTGAGCTTGGAAGGCGGTCAACAACCTTGTCATAATTAAAGCCCTACAGTAATCCAATCCAGAAGAAGTGAGGCCATGGTCTTGGAGGTGGTAGGCCACAACACCCTGTCATGAAATTCATAATTTTTCACCTTCAGATGGTCAAGGCTGCAGCCTAGGAAGAGGTAGGCCACAACATTTGTAGATTTTCCAAACTATCCTTGTTTAATCAGACTTTTAACTTGACCCAATCTTGAGCCCTATTTATACACTCTTTCAAAGGACTTTTGAAGACATGAAACACAAGATTTAAAGCTAAGTTTCAATTAACAAATCATTAAAGAAAAAGTCTCATTGGAGCTAAGAAAAACTCAAAGAAATCAAGAAGATTTGAAGATCAAGAATTAACAACTCTTAAAGTTTCTTATATCTCTTTGTTATTATTTTATTTTCTTGGTTTGGTTTCAATGTTTAAACTTGATTTTATGATCATTTGTGACATTATAGAGAACTAATTTAGTTACTTACGATTATGATTGAACTCAATACGTCTTTTGAATTATTTATCTATCTTTTGGTTATGTTGAATGGTTTTAAGTTGTTTATTCTACTCTATTCTTAGTGTTTCTAGTTGATTAGCCACCAATTAGATTGATCTGGAAACCTAAGTTAAACCTTGATAAAGAAAATTTAGAGTAGACCTTGAATAGAATAGTGTATGATCCAATATATTTAGTTGTTTAGCTGGTTTGATTTGAATATAGGGTAGACATACACCTATAAGCCATAAAAAGCCAAGATTAGTGCAGGAACTTAATGAGTCTTTTCCAATTTAATTTGCATAGACATATAGTAAGTTAATTAGGCGATATAGTTTTATGAAAAACTTAACAAAGACTTATAAATAATTTGAAACTCTACGTTAGCAACTTAATCCATTAAAGTAAGTTAAGAGAGATAAACAATATTCAGATGAAGTATTGAGTGCTATCATAATCTTAACTTTGATAGTTGATTGAATTTTCAAAATAAATTTGCTGTTTAATTTTTGTTTTAGTTGGTTAGTTTTAATTTTCTTTTTAATAATTTTAAATTTAATTATTTGGATAAGATTAGACTGTGTTAATTTTTGTAGTTAATAATAAGAATTAATTTAATTCTCTATGGGATCAACACTCTACTTTTCACTATATTTCTTGTTAGACAATACATTCATTTGCATGGATAATCTGACAACAGAAATATACTCATTTAAGATAATCAAAGAACAATACATATAAATTGGTCATAATATATTTCTGTTCAAGATATTCAATTAAAAGATGAGGAAATATATTCAACCATTGCAATTGAAGCACAATAAATGTCATTATCAAGAATGCCATGTATAGATATACATTTATAAGCAAAATATGGACATTTGATCCTTTAAGTTCAAATTGCATATGCATATGTATAAAAACAAACCAAGCATAATCAAGTATAAAGCATTTATATGTATGCACATAATGTGAACATGATGTGTGTGAGTAAGATGTGTGCACCTTTATATATTAATATGTTCACATATTCATTCAAACAAATAATCAAGTAATAAGAGAAAGCAAGTTATCAGCAACTAAGCAAATTAAAGAAAATCATACATATAATCAATCAAATAGTTCAACAATTAAAGAAAAATGTAACTTAATCAACACATATTCATAATACCTAGTTCTCCTCTAATCTTCTAAAATGCTTTTATAGCCAATAGCTTAGTAAAAATATCAGCCAATTGGTTTTGAGTATTTACATATTCTAGAATTACATATTTCTTTTACACATGATCTCTAATGAAATGATGTCTAATCTCAATGTGCTTTGTTCGAAGTGATGGACAAGAATTTTAGTGAGATTAATAGCACTAGTATTTGTCACATTTAATAGGAATCTTTTTCATTTTAATGTCATAGTGCTCTAATTGTTGTTTCATCCAAAGGATTTGGGCACAACAACTACCGGCTTCTACATACTTAACGTCAGTGGTCGATTGTGCTACACTATTTTGCTTTTAAGAGAACCAAGATATTAGAATTTTTCCTAAAAATTGACAAGTTCCAAAATGCTTTTTCTATCTATTTTACAACCTCCAAAGTCAGCATCAAAGAAAGAGTGCAAGTCTAAGGAGGAATTTTTTAGATAGCAAATGCCTAAACTAGATGTCTCCTTAAGGTAACTAAAAATTCTTTTAATTGTACTTAAATGAAACTCTTTAGGAGATCATTGGAATCTAGCACATAGACCTACACTAAAGCTTATGCCAGGTCTACTTACAATAAGATAGAGCAAAGAACGTGTCATTGATCTATAAAGTTTAAGGTCAATAGGCGTACCTTGTTCATCAATTTCTAGCTCTATAGATGTGCCTATTGGAGTGAAGTCGAATCTAGTTCCTCCCATTTCAAATTTGTTAAGCATGTCTCTTATGTACTTGGCCTGATTGATAAAGGTACCATCTTCCCTTTGTTTTATTTGCAACCTTAAAAAGTAGTTAAGCTCACCTATCATGCTCATTTCAAATTCACCTTGCATTAATTTGGAAAATTGTTGACAAAAAGATTCATTAGTGGCACCAAATATTATATCATCAACACATACTTGCACCACTAAAAGATCTTTTCCCTTTCTCTTGATAAAGAGTGTTCTATCTACCTTACTTCTATCAAAGTCTTGTCTATCAAGAATTTAAAGAGTCTCTCATACCAAGCCCTAGGAGCTTATTTTAAACCATACAAAGCCTTCTTAAGTTTAAACACATGATTAAGAAAGGTTGGACTTTCAAAACTGGGTGATTGTTCTACATATACCTCTTCATTAATTTTCCTACTCAAGAAGGTACTCTTGACATCCATTTGGAACAATTTGAAGTCCATGTAACAAGCAAAGGCTAATAACATCGTAATTGCTTCTAACCTAGCTACAGGTGCATAAGTTTCATCATAGTCTACACCTTCCTCTTAACTATACCCTTTAGCTACAAATTTAACTTTGTTCCTAGTTATATTACCATGTTCATCCATCTTGTTTCTAAATACCCACTTTGTACCTACAATATTAGGATAATCATGTGGTCTAGGAATTGATTCCCATACTTCACTTCTATCAAATTGATTTAATTATTCTTGCATTGCTAAAATCCAATGTTCATCATTTAATGCATCATCAATATTTTTTAGGCTCAATTTGAGAAATAAAGGCAACATAGTCGCAAACATGTTTGGCTCTTAGTCTTGTCCTTCCCCTTTAAGTGGGATCACCAATAATCTTACTTTCATTAACTTCTTTTCTAACCATAGGATAATTAGCCTTCTTTTCTTCAATGATTTGTTCCATACGTTGCTATTCTTCTTGTGGTGCTTTTTCACCTTCTTTAGATCCTTCTTTGTTAAGATCAAGCTCCTCAATTTGCTCTTGAAAGAAAGCTACATCATCATCATAATCTTCCTTTTGATTGTACCGATACCTTCAATGTGCCTTTTGAGTCATCACAGAAGGTTACATTACCTCATTTCTTTCATCTCAATTCCTTGAATGACCTTTTGCTTAACTAGCCTCCAAAAAACCATACTTTGAGTTAAATTCAAAATTCATCTACCTGGGATATCGACACAATGGCACAACCTTAATTTTTTGGCTCCGTAATGCCACTTTCTTAGATTTTTGTATGGTGCACTTCTTCTCCTTAGCGTCGCAGCCTCAAATCTTTAGCATCGCGGTGCCATATTCATAGTATCCCAATGTGCACTTTGCAGTACTTAATCAACTTGTGACATGATTTTATCCTTGATTTGGGCTGAATTGGGCACTTTTCACCAATTGAAGCCTTTTCATTTGTGCACTTACAAACACTAAAAACTAAATCAATACTAACTAAATTAAAAGCAATTTTAACTTAAAACTAAATTAAAACAACTCAACATAATTTAAACTAAACTACGAAAGACAACTAAAAACACCTAATTTCCAACCTATATCTCAAAATTAGCCAATTTAATACTCAAAATATAACAAAATAACTCTATGAAATAGAGTTATCACTATCAAGGTACCATTTCCCATTTTGTTGTGCTCTTGACTTTAAGAATTCTTGTTTCTCTTTGTAGGTATCAAATGCCATAAGACAAAACTTTTCAGCTTCATTTTAAGAGTCATTATCATCATCATCATCACTCCAAGTTGTTAACATTGCCTTTTGCTTGAGAATTTTTGAGGTGTTCTTTTTCTTGCTTGTGCATTCATACTTGGTGTGATTGGGCTTCTTGCATCATGACATATCAGATGATCATTTGTATGATCCATTTTAGGCACATCTCTTCTTATAGATATAGTTTTGCTTAACGCACCTATTAAAATTCTTAACTAGCAAGGCTATATCTTCTTCATTTTCACTATCTCTCTTGGTGCTTCTCTGATCCATCTTAACTAAGGATTTAAGGGCTATTTGTTTTTTCTTGACCTTTTCCTTTCTAGGTTCTTTTCTCCCATTTTCATGTTTAAGTGTCATCTCATAAATGAGAAGATAACCTATAAGCTTTTCTAGTTTAAAGTCATTTAGATTTCTAGGTTTTTCTATAGTCGCAACTTTAGGTCTCTAAGATTTGGGTAACCTACAAAGAACTTTCTTGACTAATTGAGTATTGGGAAAGTTTTTCTCTAAAGCCTTTAAACCTTCAACTATATTTATGAATCTCTAAAACATCTCATTTATAGGTTCATCCTCTTTCATTGTAAAGAGCTCATAATCATGAGTAAGTAATCAAATCTTGGATTTTTTGACTTGGTTTGTTCCCTCATAGGTGGTCTCTAGAGTGTCTCAAATTTGTTTTGTATTTTCACATATAGACACTTTATTAAACTCACTAGCTCCTAAGGCACAAAGAAGAGTGTTATAAGCCTTGCAATTTATTTGAATTAATTTATTAACTTTATCATCCCATTCTTTCCTAGACTTAATAACTACTTTGCCATCTACCTTCTTACTTGGAACATGAGGACCATCTACAATGACTTTCCAAACATCTACATTCATAGATTATATAAACATTTCCATAAGCTTTTTCCAATAAGGATAGTCTATATCTGTAAAAAAAAGTGGCCTTTGGATTAATTACCTTTCACCAAGTACGATTGGCATCACCTCCATTTGTTTCAATTTGAGCTTCTATAATGGATCTCTCAAAAGTGGTTAAACTTGCAAAATTTGAGACCAAACTTTGATACCAATTGTTAGTGCAAGAGTCTTAATAAGCAATATACCAAAAGGGGAGTGAATTGGTATTTAAAAATTCTTTTGAAAACTAAGTATAAAAATAAAGACTTTTGCAACCAATAATTTCTTCTTGCGCCAAAAACAAAGTGTGTGATTTTCCTAAACAATAAATTGAAAAAAATAAATAATAAATCAAGATAAAATATTATTCCTAAGTCAAATGCAAGCAAAGCATAAATAATGAATCAAGGTAAAATATTTTCCTAAGCTAAATGCAAGTAATAAATCACAATGCGACAAAATTAAAAGCAAGACATGATTTTTATAGTGGTTCAACTTTCTCTGCTACGTAAATCCACTCTTTTTGAACACTAAAGAATTTCAAATCCACTAAGGGAAACAAGCTTTTTATGGGATCAAGCAAAGCCCTCATAATAAATTTTTATGTGATTAACGAAAACTCCTACAATAGCTTTTTCACAAGACTAATCGAAACCCTTACAATGCTTTTTCATAGGATCAATCGAAACCCTAACAATGCTTTTTCACGAGTTCAACCACAAACTCACAAATAACTTTTCAAGGTTAAGCTCGAACCTTTATAATGGAATACAAAGTTTAACAAGAAAATGTCTCTAAAAAAGCCATGTGCTCTGAGTTTAAGCTTAAGTGTAGTGAAAAAAGAAATTTCAACTTGAATAAAACAAGTACAGTACTTTTTTAAGCTTAATGGAAGACTAAAATGAAGCTAGAGTGTTAGCCTTAATAGCTTGAAAATGATAAAAATTTTGACATGACAAAAAGGATCAAAAATTTATTGTCTAAGTGATCTTTGAATAGCTTGAGTGATCCTTGAATGCTTTTAATATGTTTTTATGTTTCCTTATTTGATTAACATTTAAAGTCAATTTGGAAAAGAAAACATCGATTCTTGCAAGATAGAATACTTAGACAAGTTTCTAAGAGCTCAAGAATCAATTCCAATAGTTAAAAAGCTGATTCTTGCAAGATTGGGTGCACAAAGAACCAATATCTAGAAAGGCAAGATTTGATTCTCTGTCAAGAAAAATAGATATCTGCAGAAACAAAACTCGATTCTTAGACAAAAAGAACTAACTTCTCAAACACAAAGAACTGACTTTTTAAGAATAAAGAATCAATTCTTTGAAAGCATAAAGCTCCAAACCAAAGGAAACCAACATCTCAAAAAAGAATCAATTCTTAAACCCCAAAAGTAGCCATTAGACACAAAAAAGACAAGAAAAACAACTAGTTTCTCCTCAAATCATCCCCGAAGTGTATAAAGTTTTTCCAAGTATAAAAGAAACTTCTCTAACACATTTGGAAGAGAAAAGAGTTGAGAGAAATATTCTTTTCAATCAATATTCAAATGAGAAGAAGAAGAAGAGAAAAGAGAAAAGAAAAAAGAGAAAAGCCAAGCTAGAGCAAGCCATTCAAATTCTTCCAAAGAGCTTGTGAGCTACCTTGTGCTTTAAATTCTTTGTGTTTTCACTCACATCTTTTGTAATCTTTCTTTAGCTCTACAAAACTCTTCCTAGATGTACTTACTAAGCAAAACCCATTTTCTAGAGGTATTATTACTTTGAACTTGTAAAAGAGAAAGGTTATGCATAAGCCTTTAAAGCACAGTGTTGTAAAAAAGTTACGCCTAATCCTTGAAAAGGCAAGAGGTTATGCTTGATCCTTGAAAAAGAAAAAGGTTACACTTGATCCTTGAAAATGTAAGAGGCTATGCTTGCTCTTATGAAAAGGCATTGTATGGGTTATGCTTCCTCCCATGAAAGGGCATTGTTCTCAAGGTTATTCATTAGCCTTGAAAAAGTATTTTTCATAGTAGATTACAAACTCCTTGGTGAGCCAAGAGAGAGGATATAGGTGCCTATGGAGAGGGTCAAACCTCTATAAATATTTTGTGTCTTTCCTTTCTTCTCCTTACTCTTAAACTTGTGCACTATCTTTTTACTCTTCATTGCTTTTTACTTATGCATTTTTCTTGGCTATGAAGAGATTTGAACATTTGTTTTTCAATTTATGTCTTCTTCAACTAACTCTTCAAATCACCTTTGATTTACTTATGCATATTACTTTGGTTTAAAGAACTTTGAAAATCTGCACTTACCCTGCTTTATTCTTTGATTTAATATTCAAGTCACTTTGCACTTTTGATTTATGCACTTCATTTTGAAGAGTTTTTAGAATCTGTTCTCAACTTACTTGTTCAATTAATTTTGAAATTTTTCTTGACATGTTTTAAAGTGAGAACAGGTTATAAGAATTTCCTTTCTTTTCAAACTCTTCTTTTTCCTTTGAAGAGAATTTAAAACTCACAGCTCACTCATTCTTCAATTTTATTCTTGTATATTTTCACTTTATTGTGAAGAGATTTGAATTATTGTTTTCCAATCTATTTTTGACTTCACTCTTTAAAGGATTTGAATATTTGTTGTTAAACTTATTCTTTTACTTACTCCACTAATCTTTTTTACATGTTTACATATTTTATTTGGAAAAGTTCTAAAAATTTGTTTTCAAATTGTTTGTTCATTTCTTTTGATTTATTTCAAAAAGAAGACAAATTTGAAAAACTTGTCATCAAGCTTCAAAGTTCGATTTGCTTAGAAAGATTTTTTTTGAAATCCAATTCACTCACCTGCTTAGATATTTTCCTTATTATTATTAAGCTAACACATTCCTAACATAGAGAGTAAGGATAAGCTTTTAGAGGTCTCTCTAGGGTTTGAAACTTTATTTCAAGTCTTTTTTTTTTTACTTTCAAATAGCTCAAAGGTGGCTTGTTTTAGCTGATGCAAAGTTTAGAGCCATTAGACATAAGTTTGAATCAAATCTGATTGTCACTAAACTGGAGGGTTGACTATGTTCTTCAAATTTCTCAAATTAGGGTTCCATAGTTAAGTATAACTTTTATCTACTCGGTCTAATTCTCGGTAGCATGATTTTTGCAAGTTTGGATTGATATAGTCGACTATGCCTTTGCCAGGGTTGACTATGTCTCTTGATTTTTTTTTTTACATGCATCAAAGTTGCCAAGGTCGACTAAAGCTATGTTGTTCTCTAAATTTTTGAGCTTTCTACTTCAGGGTCAACTATAATCACTTCAAGGTCGACTATGGCTGTGTTGTTCTATTAGCTTTATTCTTATTTTGAAATGGCAAAATTGATTGAACTTAATGAGATTTGTAAATGAATGAAAGATATTTTTGAATATGAAGAAAATCTTCAAAGAGGTATTGAAGTTGAATTTATTGAAATGCTTTGATTGTTTGAATATGTTTTCAATATGAATGATCATGTCTTGAACTTAAGAAACATCTTTTAAAGATTTCTTATTTTCAAAATTCAAAGTGAGAACCTAAGAATCAAATTCTCAAAAGAAAAGACTTAGTTCTTAAATGAAAAGAAAAAAAAATCTATTTCTTTGAATATAAGAATCAATTCTGAAGAAGGAAAAATCAGTTCTTAAATAGAAATCAATAAAGAAGAATCGATTCTAAGAAAAGAAAAACTTGCTTCTTGGAAGACAAAAGCTTTAAAATTAATGAAGAACTAAACCTCAAAGATAAAGAATCAATTATAAAGAGACAAAATGCAAAAACCAAAAAAGCAAAAAAGAAAAAATCAATTCTACATGGAGAAGATATTGGTTCTTGAAGCACTAAAAGTACAATTCAGAAACTTGATAACCAAGAAAGAGATGGCACAACTGAACAATAGTGGAACGGCAAAAATCAATCTTAAATTCAAGTTTTGGCCCTAGACCACAGTGAAGAACCATCACCTTAAGGCAAGAGAATCAATTCTCCAAGATTGCGAAGGTCTCACTTTTGAACCCAGTTGTAAAAGGGCTAACTCCTCAAAATAAAAGAATTGATTCTCTAAAGACAAAAAACTATAGACTTGCGAAGAACCAACAACTCAACAGCAAAAACTCGATTCTACATATTTGACAGAATTGTGAAAATTGGCTAGAATGTACAAGAAATTATTTAAATATCACTCAAATGGGCAAGAAGCCTTAAAGGCTATAACTACCTATGTTGAGGATGTTAACGTAGGGATTTTAAAGGGATTTGAAAGATTTTGAATCATCTTTGAAGAAGAAAAAAGGAAAAAATAAGAAAAAAAGCAATGAGTAGAAAGTTCCCATCTTTGAGCAAGAAAAACCCAAAGATAGCATTTTTATCTTTGAACTGATGCTTTTTAAGCTTAAACCTTCTTTGATCAATCATATCTTTGAGAAAGCTCTCACCTTCTGATCCTAAACTTCTATCAACCATTGTAGAGGTTTTAAGTTGGAAATTCATTAGAATCCATTGTTGTATTTGTTATACCTCCAAGAAAAAGGTAAAAAGGTTTTGCTTGATCTTTTAAAAGACTACATCTTGTACAAAGGTTGTGCATGAACCTGAAAAAGGTTGTGTCTTGATAAAGGTTACGCTTGATCTTGCAAAAGGAATATTGTAAAGGTTACGCTTGATCTTGTTGAAAGGGCAAGTTGATAGTGGATTCGAACTCTTTATGCTATCAAAGGGGAGAAGGTAAGCATTGAAAGGCTGAACTTTTATAAAAATCCTATTGAGTACATTTTATTTTTTTGCTCTTTACTCATTCATTTCATACTTTGTTTTGCAATTTTATTTTGTCATATTTCTGCTTCATCTTCAAAGTTGTTCAAAAAGGAAAATTTTTTATCTCACAACCAATTCACCACCTTTCTTGGTAGTTTTACTTTAAGTTTATCTGTCTAACATGTTTTCCAAATTTTTGAGCTTTCTACTTTAAAGTCAACTATAACCACTCCAAGGTCAACTATGGCTTTGTATACTTCAAGTTTTTCATTCTTTCTACCCTTGGATTGACTTGAGCTTCTCTAGGATCAACTCTTGACTTGTGTCTTGAGGTTTCCTTAACTTTTTAGCACCTCTCTTCAGCTATTTCTTCCTTGCCTTGTTCTTACAATCAAATAATAATTCAAGGCATGTTTGTTCTTTGTTTTCTTATATTTGCATAGCATATATATGTTTGAAAACTCATTTAAAGCATTGAATTCATCTTTAAACCTTTCACATTTATGAAAATGACATGGAAATAATGTAAAGCAAAATATAATATATATATATATATTTAAAACATTGTATCTACTTATCTAGATTAATCCTTTAGCTAACATAGAAATCAACACACCAACATTTCACTCCTACTTGATTCTTGGAGCTTTGACATCCCCTATTACATTCTATTGCTCATCATCAACTCAACTTAAGGTTATAACTTTCATAAATTGAAACTAGGCTCACGTAACTTTAACTTAATCACATTCTATAATCAAACTTTCAGCAATTAATCTACTGTTCATAAATAACTTAATAATATAAATACATAAATCTAGGTCTTACTTAATAGAGGAATCACTCCACCAACTCAAGGGATTAACATACCTCAAGAGATCAACATATCCTTTAATAAAATGAACATGCAACAAGAAGATATTCCAACATCTCAAAAAATCAACATATCTTCTGATAGGATGAACACACAACAAGATGATATTCCAATCAAGTCACACTAAAAGAAAGAAAGAAGTGTTAGATAGAGTCAAACAAAATTAGATTAGAAAAGTCTTATCCTCACCTTAATCTTAGATAAGATAATTGGATAATATTTTATCTCTATAACAATTTATCCAATCCTATACTTGTACTATAAATACATTGAAAGTGAATGCATATATGTAGGCCTTATTTTCATCTTCAATACTACTTTTCTTCACCTTTTTTCATATGGTATTAAAGCATTAAGCTCCATCGAGCACAACTAAACAACCCATGGCTTCATCAAACTCCAATAGCACATCTTCTTCTCTAATAGTGTCTTCAATCCCACTCTTCTCTACTAAACCAACAAATTCCATTAATTACCATTAATACAGCAACCTATCTTCCTATTAAGCTCACTCCCTTCAATTTTCCTTCATGAAGAACCTAATTTAAATCCCTTTTTATAAGCTACAAATTGTTAGGATATGTGGATGAAACTTTCCTTTGTCTTCTGGGCATGATACCTTAAGAAGGCACTAATCCTTCTATAAGGGTTTCCAATCTTACCTTTGATCATTGGACAAGACAAGATCAACTTCTTCATCATGACATAATCTCCTCTGCTACAGAAATGTTGTCTTTTTTTTTTTTACTTCAGTTAAAGCCTCTTTTGATACCTAGAATAAAATCACCAACTTATGTAAATAAATTAAAGTCTAAAATGATGAACTTGAGAGAAAAACTCACCAAGCCAAAAGGAATAAGGTCAATATGTAAGTATTTTCAAAATCTTAGAAGTGTTACAAATGAATTAGCTTTGGTAAATTCCCCTGTGAGTGAAGAGGAATTGGTTATCCATGCCTTGAATGGCATTGGTATTTACTTCAACGAGATTGCTATTAGTGTAAAGGCTCGAGAGTCCTACATTTCATTTGAAAAGTTGTAATTCAAATTCTTAGATTATGAAAAACTACTAAAGAAACAAGAAATTTTCTCAAAATCAAACATACCTTCTGTTCACATTGTCACTAAGTCAACGACTGCATCCTTTCTTATCAAGTCCAAAAAGTCTCACAATGGAAATTTCACTAGGTTCAATTCTATATCTTTGCCTTAAAATACTATTTCTAAGCATGCCTCACAAACCACTTCCAGAGTTCTATGTCAATTTTGTGACAAACAAGGCCATTTTGCCAAGAACTACTTCATACTTAGGCCTCAACAATCTGCTCCTCAAGACAATCATGTTAACATTGAAAACTCAACAAATTGGCTAGTGGATTTTGGTGCATCTCATCATGTCACCAACAAATTATAGAATTTGGATTTCTCTACAGAATATAATGGTCTTAATTCACTAGACATTGGTGATGGCATTAATTTATCTACCTTCGATACTGGTTCAACCTTTGTTACACCCCTATCTGATTCTTTTTCTTTAAATAATGTTCTTTATGTTCCACAAGCATAGTCCAATCTCATTTTAGTATCAACATTCACTAATTCTAATCAAGTTTCCATTGTATTTTTTCCTTTTTCTTTCTTGGTAAAAGATCTTCGCACTAGGGAACCCCAAGTCCTAAAATTTCTAAACATAAAAAGGAATGGAGTTTCTTCATTTCTAATCAAACCTTTTACTTTTGTCTTCCTCGAACTCAAAGCTAATATCTCTACTAGGCATCGGAGGGTTGGACATCCTTTTCCCCAAGTCCTAAAATTTCTACTCATGTTTTTTTTTTATTTTTACCTTGTACTGCAACAAAGACAATTAATACTTACAATGCTTGTTGTTCTAATAAACGCACAAATTGCCTTTTTTTTTACTTCCAATTTAGTAAACAAATGTCCTTTAGATATTATATACACTGACATTTGGGGACTTGCATGCATTCCTTTTGTTAATGGTTAAAGGTATTATGTTTCCTTTGTTGATCATTCTTCAATATACTTATGGCTTTATCCTTTGAAATATAAATATGATGTTTACTTTTTATTCCCTAAATTCAAAGCCTTAGTTGAGAATCATTTCAAAACCTTAATTATTACCATATACTCTAATTATAGAAATGAATTCTTAAAACTGACATCCTTTTTCAATTTTTTTGGCATTCAACACCTTTAAACACCACCACGCACACCCCAACACAATGCAACTGTTGAGAGAAGACATTAAAGTATTGTTGAAACAAGAATCACTCATCTTCATCAAGCATCTTTACCTTTATCTTATTGGTCTTATGCCATCTCTACTTCTATCTATCTATTAAACAGATTGCCATATTTTGCACTTCAAGGTATATGTCTATATCAGGTACTGTTTAATCAAAATCCAAACTATTATAAACTCAAAGTTTTCGACTATCTATGCTATCCATGGCTTAAGCCATACAATGCACACAAATTACAAAGCAAGTCTAAACCATGTGTATTTCTTGGATACTCCAAAAATCAAAGTGCATATCTCTATCTTGACCTTTTATCTAACAAAGTTTTTATATCAAGACATGTTCTATTTAATGAGTACCAATTTCCATTTACTTATCCATCCTTATCTCGCACATAAAATTTTGATAGTTCAAAGATAGCTTAGAATCTTGTAATAGATTATTTTGACTTAGATCCTGTTCCGCCCTTCTTTCCATCATCTTCTCTTTATGACAATCTATAAGTGGCCACCTTGGGTGACAGATTCTCAACTCAAGATTAGAAAAAACCCTCTTATTCCTTAGCTCTTTCCAATTCCACATCTATTACCTTAACCTCTATGATAGATCCACCTCAATGAACATATCCCATGGTTACAAGGTGTCAAAATAACATTTTCAAGCCTAAGTAGTTATATACTATCACAAAGCATCTTTTTCCTACACCTTCAAAACCCACCAATGTTGCACAAGCCTTCAAAGACCTTCTTTGGAAGCAAGCCATTTTCAAAGAATACAATGCCTTAGCTAAAAATAACACATAGGACTTAGTACCACCTCCCTCCAATAGAACAATAGTTGGATGAAATTGGGTTTTTTGACTTCAACGTAATCCAGATGGTAGTAATCCAAGCCTTAACTTTAATGAAACATTTAGTCTTATTGTGAAACTACAACTACCAATCTTGTTTTTTGTCCAACACTACATTACAACTAGCCACTTCATCAATTGATGTGAACAATGCATTTTTGCAAAGGAATTTGACAAAAAAAAGTTTACAACAAACAACCACTAGAGCTTTATGACAAAACCAAACCTGATATTGTATGCAAACTCAAGAAAGCCATTTATGGCCTAAAGCAAGCATCTCAAGCATGGTTTCAAGCTCTCAATTGTTTCTTTATCAGCTATGGCTTTTCCAACTCTATGGTAGATTCATCATTATTTATATATCACTCCAATGGTGTCATTGCCTGATATATGTTGATGACCTTATTTTGACAAAGAATGACAAACCCTTCCTCTCTGCATTCATCCAAGCATTATCCTCCCAATTCTCTCGCAAGGATCTTAGTACTCTAAACTACGTTTTAGGAATTGAAGTGGTTCTTATTTCTCAAGGAATCTTTTTATCTTAACATAAGTATATTTAAGAGATTTTTCACGAGGCCAACATGATTGGTGCAATATCCTTCACCTACTCAAGAGATCAACACATTTCAAGAGAACAAAATATCTTCTAATAAGATGAGCATGCAATAAGAAGATATTTCAACATCCCAAAAGATGAACACATCTTCTAATAGGATGAACACAAAACAAGATGATATTTCAATCAAGTCACACTCAAAAGCAAGAAGTGTCAGATAGAGTCAAACGCACTTCTATTAGGAAAGTCTTATCCTCACCTCAATCTTAGATAATATTTTATCTCTATAACAATCTATCCAATCTTATACTTTTACTATAAATACATTAAAAGTGAATGCAAATATGTAGGCCTTATTTTCATCTTCAATATTACCTTTCTTCAACTCTTTTCATATTACTTACCTATGTGAGCTTGTAGAGAGAGAAACAATAGAAATAGCTAACCCTTAATGAAATATAGGAAATTTGTTTAAAAAAAAAGGAAAATCAGCAATGAAAACCTTATATTTGTAAAGATTAATAGTTGAAATCTTACCCTTGTTGCTTAGAAAATGGAAACTAAGGCTAAAGTTGTTTGAAAAGTGGAATTTGTTGAGTGAAAGAGAAAAGGAAGTTGAAAGTTGAGAGAAAACGAAAATGAAGAGTGAACTTAGAGAAAATAGGCTAAAAGAGGTAGCCAAAATAGAAGGGAGGTTCAAAATACTTAAAAAGGAAATTTTAAAGTGAAATTACTGTTTTAGCCTTTTTTATTTTTGTAAAAATGATGACAAGTATCGATATTTTGGGTTGAAGTATCGATACTTCTATTTTGAGTCTCAAGTATCAATACGATCAAAGATCAATACTTATTCTTCAAAATCCATTTTAAAAATCTTCTGGACAACATGTATCGATAGCTTATTCATAAATATCGATACTCAAAGTCTTTACAATTCACCTATTTTAACTTATCTCTCTCTACCATCTTTCAAATCAACTTACAAGTTTTAAATTACAAAATTTTTAACGGTAAAATTCAAAATATTAGTTTAAAAGTAAATTACAAGCTCACCTAAAGATTTACTAATTTAACCTTTTATTAAAGTTGGAGTTTCACACTCTTTATTTCATTTTCCTTTTATTCCATTCTCCTTTTCATTTCCCTTTTATTCCTTTTTCCTATTTCACTTCGTGCAACAAACATGACCTTAATGATGCATGTTACGTAAAGCTGATTGATTTCTTTTTTTTTTTTAATTTCCTTTTTAATGCTTAAGAAATGAATTTTTCTTTGGTCAAAATACATAAGAGGTCTTTATACCCATGTGTTTTGTTCAATTTAATCCCTTTATTCTAATTTAAAGCAATTTAGTTCCTCAATTTTAAAAATTACTCCAATTGAGTCTCTTCCTCTAACGGCAACCAATTTAGCCATTAAATATGATGACGCCAACATTGACGTGGCACTACCACGTTACCCTCACATGCTTACGTGGTGGTGCCACATCATCCTTTTAAGTTCAAGGTGTTAACATGGTAGTGCCACATCAAAATATCAAGTGACATGGCACTGCCATGTCAATATTAAAGCTCAAGTTGTTGACGGGCATGTTAAAAGGCCACCATGTGGCATGCCAAGAAATTGACACGTCACTCTCTTCTTCTCCAAAATATGATATGGTCTTGCTAAGGTTTGAAGAACGCTAAGCTTGCTAGCCTCATACATAAGCCTTTACTTTTACTAATTTTTAATTTTATTTTATTTTCCTAAAACTACGTCTTTTTAAAGCCTTCTTACACTACCCAAGTCCCTAGCTATAAAACTCTAATTATAAGAGGCAAAGAAAAAAAAATAAAAGGTAGAAATAGAGAAGGAAAGGAAAAAATGAGAAAAAAAAAGCTTTTATAACTAAGGATTTAAAGAGTGTAAAAAACCTCCAAAACAAAGTAATTTTAAAAAAAAATAAAAAAGAAAAAACAGTAAAAATTAATAAAACTAAAGACTTGGATTTACTAAAAATCTTGGATTTGAACTTTAATAAGTGCATATCATATTTTGACAAAGCAAAAAGCAACGTGTTAAATCTCTTGACATACCACTTGACAGTCTATTAACATGCTATGTGATACTATCACATCAACAACTCGAATTAAAAAAGAAAATGTAACAGTACCACATCTACATGTGAACGTGATCTAACAATGCCACACCAACATGCCATGGCAGAAAAAATGTAACGTCGTATTTCTTTTGCAAACCTTCATTATCACTTCTTATATTCTAATTGGTTTTTAGCTGGAAACACGCTACTTGTGAAGATTATCAGCTGGGGCTGGGCATAAGCATTGGAAAGGAAAATGACATCCTAAGTCCGAATACCTAGTTATTGACGAATCTGAGGGAGCATACGATTTCATCACCCCTAGATTGGTGAACTGGGATTCCCACCTACCAACCATGATGGCCACTTGCCGATGGATCAATAAACGGCCACAAGAATTGCACGTTAAACCAAAAAAATATTGCTACAACTCTTCTTGTTCTTCAATGTTTCCAATAAAAGTCCTTAACTGAACTACAAAAAAGTCGTTAAATGGGGTGTCCTGGCTGGTACGATATCAACATCAACCCACATTCAAACCATGTTTTCATGCAAAGCCAAAAAAAAGAGAGTACATTTTCACCACCTACCTTAAAAAACGGACCCTATAAACAGAGTGAAGCTGTCATGAAGCCACACCAACATCGGCTGACACATGACCACCCTGCACTGCTGAGCCATGATTGTTGTAAGGGTTGCCACCGCCTCTGCCACCTCTTCCCCTGTTGTTATAGTAGTTCCTAGAATAGTAGTTGCCAGGCTGATCATAATATTGGCTGCGACCATTCTGGTAGGCTCCACCTCCCCTTCCACTGCCTCGACCTCCACGACCATTGGAGTAACCCCTACGGCCAACCCCAGTACCACGACCACCTCTTTGATTCTGATAGGGTCTTCGAGGAACATACTGTTGCTCCTTGGGTTCTACATCTCTCTGATTATGCTCCACATCCACCTGTAGTTTGCCTTGTTCGTCTTGATCTGTAATATCCTCTGGTGCATGATTTTCTATCTCCAGTTCATCCTGCAGAGCACAAGCTTCCTACAATTAATCAAATAAACAAAATCCTACAGGAATAAACATAGTGTTACAGCTAACTTAAAACACCTTCTGAAGTTCCTCTGCGGCACTATATTGATTGTCACCTGTCTCAGCTTCTTGATAATTTGATGTATCCTCTTCCTACATAAAATATAAAATAACATGAAAACACAATCCCCATTTGGAAAATTAAAACTAACAGGGGAAAGGCAGCTCCAAATGAAATTTAAACATGTCTACTTATGCCAAACCAAAATAACACCCATCAGAAACACCAAACACTGTGACCTAAAAAAATGAAGCAGCATAAAACAAAGTGAAATTAAGTCCAAAGTTGGGTTTAGAGAAAGGAAAACTAAGAAACACCGCGATCAAGTCATCCAATTCCAACCTATCAATTCATTCCTGCTTCACCACCACATAATAATCTGTAAGAATCAACACAAGTTCCAACAAAGCCTAGGAGCACCAAGGCAGAGAGAAGCAACTAACATGAGATCTTTTATTCTCAAGACAACTATAATTGGCTTGAATCTGAAGAATTGTGAAACACCACATACAGGTCATCAAACATAAAAATTAATCCAAACATGTTCCAAAACAACACACAAAATTCTCAATTAGACTACATTTCTAATTCCTCCCAGCTTCCTGCAACAAATTAAAAGCAAAACTTAAGACAACCCTCTGCTTCTTTATGAATTACCTCACAACAACTTCATTCCCTAAGAGCGTTCTAGCTTAAGTTTCATGTTTAATTACACTATCCTTAAGCGAGCCAAGGCACAACCCATACTACACAACCCAACCCGCTATTTATAATCTTCCACTTTCACCTTGTAATATTTGAAATGAAGCCATGTCACCATTTCTTAGCCCTTCATGTTCCTCTGCCAAATAAACTGCCTTTCCAAAGTATAGCCCATCTTTTCTTTCAGCATCAGCTTCTGAATTTGCAACTATTGAATTCAAATTTGTATATCAGTACTACTTTTTCTAAGAAATCGTAAACTAACCTTGTCCTTTGACAAATTATTCTTTGTTGTTTTCTTTTTTTTGGAAAAGGGGGCATTAGAACCCTGCTCATGCACCATCCAATGAGCCAGATGCTCAAGAGCTTTGCCAAATTATTCTAAATATCTCCCAAATTTATATATCTAATGAAACATCAAATGTGCTTGCTTAGCACCGAATTTTACCCTAGAGCTACCAAAAGCACAACATGCCTCTTGGAAAACTGTTCTAAGGTGATTGCTATGAAAAAAATCATAAGGAAGCAACAGAAATTAAAAGCATTTGAAATAAAGGAGAAATTACAGGAACTGATTCAAGCAAGTATGCTGCCGAGTCCAACAATCAACTGCAGGGAATAAATAAATTGCAAAGTAAGATAACCAAGCATCCCATTTCTCCTGGAAGTATACATGAAAGGAGTACAACTCACTACAGGGTTAAGCTCCACAGAGAAAAGGGATACATTAGCATAGAAAATTAGATGACATGAATGAGCAAGAATGCTTTTGTGCCAATTAACTAGCAACTTGAATATTTATTGTAGAACTCAACCTTTAAATAACTTGGACTTAGCCACAGCCACCAACAACTAAAGTAAACCCAACTAAGATATGTCATTACCGCTACAAATACCTAAATATATAGTAGAACAGAGAAGCCTAAAAAGACTGAAGGCTTTATGCTAGAATATCAATTTTCAGAATGCAACACATATATGATCTAAGATAGCAAACAAACAAAAGGGAGTTGGGAGCAACCTCTGTCAACACCCAAATAGGACATATGCAAAGGTGTGAAGAAGTGAATGGAAAACTAGCAAGACAACATTAGTTCTCAGAAGCATTTTTATGTAGTCAAATTCCAATGATTAATCAGCCTTGAAACATCCCCACGAGTAGGAAACCCTTCTTATTATCCTAGCTTCTGAGTGTAAGCTTTCACCTATACTTTAGACTGGTTCAAAGTCAACTTTGGAAGTAGGAAGTTGAATTCTGGAATCTTCTCGATATTTATGTCAATACTTTCAACTAAGAAAAAACTGTTTGGAGGGATGTTTTTAGCAATTATGCTTTGCCCTGCTCTTAAGTTGCTCAATCATAGGCATCACATCCAAGGAAACTAGATAAAATGTTTAGAAGCAGCTTATATGTTTATCCCATCTAACTCAACCACAGGACTAAGAACTCAAAAACCAGACTAATCATCCCAATAAATAGAAGACCTTCCTTATAATGCTATCCTAATGTGAACCAATTATACATCAGGCCTTTGATCAAGAGTTACCATCAATAGAGCTCTAAAAATACATGACTAACAAGTAGATACACCTTACAAGAATTTTAAATCATTCATTCAGTCTTCCATACCAACCCTTGTAAAATCCTATTTTGCCCATAATTTCCTATGTATTTGATTTTAATTAAACCTGCATCTTAGTCTCCAAATAGTTCATATTTATCTTACAACCAGTTTCATCCTTAACAATACAAAAATGAGGACATTACATGAGGTGGATTTGTTACCATAGCTAGAAATTCTTATTTGTGCTCCTCTCCAATGCATATGAAGAAAATACTTAATAGAGTTTGATAATGTTGATGTCCCAATGGTCTTGCAACAGCTGCAAATAAAAAATATTTTCCTTCTCCTAGAAAGTACAAATGATCTATAGCCTCAGACAACACCAATAATATTCTCCAATACATAATGATATAGATCTAGCAAACATGATCATTCACTGTTTCAACAGTTGTATCTGCTATTGCGCACAGGTACAAGATTTTCTTTCTGAAGTCCTGGTTAAGTCTAATAAAAAGTTTGCAGTCAATTTCCACTTTTTGCACATCTACAATTTAAATATAGAAAGACAGTCCAATTCTATTTGCAAGCTAGAGATGTAGGGACAGAATAAAATTGAGAGAACAACAAATAGATACAACAAATAGACCATTACAAAATCCTACAAGGCAAGGTGCTGTTACTCTGAAACGTGCAGTTAAATCTTCTTAGTCTCTCTCAGGCCAAAGTATTAACCTTAACAACAAACAGAAATAACAAATGAAGTTATTGAGATTGCTCACATAATTAGACTGACATGTAAAAATTTGTTTCTCCAATTCCAGTTTTCATTTAACTTATGAAAAGAAACTTTGAAATTCTCTTGTTTCGTTTTCCCCCTCTCTATAGCCGCAATATGGCCGAAAAGGAACAGCTCAGGGCATTGCATCAAACAAAAAAAATTAGCAATCATTTCAGCCATGATAAAAGTAGAGAAACAGGGCAGCCAGAAATTTTTATATCAAACATATATCAAGAAATAAAATGCAAAGTAAAATCCAATAACCAAACCTCACACTTCCTTTCTTAAAAGTAAAACAAAGCTAATACCTTCTGCTGGTACTGCTCCACTGTACCTTCCACCTGAACAGGCACAGAGATGGGCACACCGTGCACTGGAACCTGGAAAGTGGTATAAGTTCCAGCAGCAACAGCCGCCACTTCAACAGGAGCCTTCATCTCCGGTGTGGTTGTAAAATAATCCAAAGCCATAATCTTGTTAAGTCTCTCTCTCAACCCAGCATCTGCAACAAAAAACCTACCAAGTCAGAAAACCAGAAATCTAACAAAAAATAGTAGTTATGAAAACCCCACGAAATGAAAACAGTGAATTATTACAGGAAACGTCGGCATTGGGTTCAATGGGCTGGTCGGAGTTAGAAAGCCATAGTTTAGCATGGTGTAGGCAGCGGTGCAAAGCATTCTTGTGAGACAAACTTGAATCAGCAGGTCGACAGGTCAACAGTCCACTCAGCATCGAAATCAAATCCAAATCTTTCTCGCTAAGCAGATCGGTAGCGTCATCGGTCACATAATCGTAAGTCAAGCAACAGCCTCTCTCGTGAGTCCTAGTCAACATGGTGGAAGTAAAATCATTCTGAGACTTCACATCGAACATCGACCCGAAATAGAGCAGATTGAGGAGATCCTCAACCGCATGATCGGGCTCATTGGGCTGTTGCTCTTGAACTTCAGTCTCGTCCTGTTGGGCTTCTGAGGCTGTCTCGTCCGGTAAAATGGTTTGACGCTGTAAGGCGAGTGAGATTTCTTCGGAGACGGCGGAAGAGAGAGGCTGGCGAAGCTTCTCGAGTTCATCGATAAGGGCGGAGACAGCGGGTTTGGAACGGAGGACTTCCTCTTGTTCTTTGTTTAAGGGTTTGCCTTGGGAGACGGATTCTTCCATCTGGAGGATGCGGTTGTATTTCTTGCGTAGGGCACGGAGGCGCTTGCTTATGTGGTTAAGAACGGGGCCGTCTGAAGAAGTAGTGGCTGTCGCGTCGGAGGAAGCAGTTGCTGCTGCGGAGGCCGCCATTTGAGGAATTGATGGTGTTCGAAGTGGTGGGTGATCGGAGTTACGAGAGAGCACCACCGGGGTGGTGGCGATGGGGAACGAGGGTGTTTGGGAAAGGGAGCGGCGGGATGGGGAAGTTTGGAAAGAAAGGGAGGGAGGAAGTGAAAGGTTGTTGATTGTGGGTTTTTGGGTTGGGGTTTTGCTTTATTAGTTGAGAGACTTGAAAATGAGAGTAGCGTTAATAAGGGGAGAGAGGGAGCGCAAAAGCCGCAGCCGAGCTGATGTCCCTTTTCCTGCTCTGCCTGTGTGGGTAGATGTCTACACTTCCGCTTCTTTTACCCTTTTTTCTTTTCTTTTTTTTGAACTCTTTCAACATCTCTTTTTAAGCAGAAATCATTCCCCGAATGCTCGAATACCATTTCATTTTTCATTTGAATTTATATCTATTGACTTCTAAATAATGTATGAGTAGAAAAAATAAAACAGCTACAATATTCTTTTAATTTTTTTATGTACTGTTAAATTTGTTTTACTAAAATTATAAAACTATTTTTTAAATGTAAATTAATTAATTAATTATTTTTTCAATTTCAGAGTCTTTTGATAATTTTACAAAATACAACTATCAATCTAATTTTTGTAAGAACAAAAATTATTCATGAAGAAATAAAAAAACATTTAGACAAGATATTGCATGAAAGAAATTAAAATTATGAAATGTCTTAAGTATCTTACTTTCTTCAATATGAGCTCAATTTGATGTAAATCACAATTGAGATAAAAAGGTTGATCACTCATGCTATGGATGCCAGTGACTTCATTCACCTGTTGCGCAGTTTGTATAAAACTGACTCTAGAAGTCGTCTCACTGAATAACTACAAGCCAGAACAATGAGTCGTACAACTTGCTCCTTCACTAATATCTTAGTATAAACTATTCTTGCTTGCTTATTTGTTAGCAAGAATGCTTTGCAATTTGCAAGCATTTACCAATTCCCCCCAATTCTACTCAGCCAAAAGCAGGAACCTCAACACGGTTCAAAGATTCTTCTCATATCCAGCTTCAATTAAAGTGATGATATGAACTCATTTGTCTAGGAATCTTGACATAATCCGAACTCAGCACGACCCTAATCAAATTTTGCTTCATAGTTGACATTCAATTACATTGCAGGGTCTATTTCTTCTGGTATTCTTGCTCTTCCTGAGTAAACATATTGCATCTCCTCTTTCCATGTCTGCCAGTTCTAAATCATTAGCCACCACAAGATGCACTCTTATTTTTCACTATAAGTTTACTAAAAGTATAGAGTATATTTACCTCATATCGAAATGCAATCCTCATACTTGGAACATTGGTCTTGTGAATGTCATTCCCTTCTGGGCCTCGCAGGAAATATTTGTTACCAAGCCAATGCAACTGCAGGAAAGATCAAAAAGCAATGATATGCACAAAATGAAATTTTTACCCTGGGCTCCTTTCACAGATTTACTATGCAAAGAGAGATAGTAAGAACTGAGAAGGGTCAAAAAGGATCAAAAGCTGTCATGATTACCAAGAACACCATTAAAGGAAGTCGGTCAATGTCTGAAAACGCTACCCCAGTCATTTTTCAAATCCACATTATGAGCTTCCCCAGAATATAGAACAAAAAAATTTAGCTTCTCAAGCAACCCCAATTTTCAAAATTCTTTTTTATCTATTTTGAATGAGTAGATAAAATTTTAAGAAGGTTTTACAAAAGGCTTGGTCACTCAGAAGGGTTTGTTCAAGGCCTGTTGTCAACCATACACAAACTTGAGTGCAATCACAGGTTATATAATATCCCTATTGGCCATCTGGTCCTGTTTAATATGGATGTAACTTAACAAACATCATGCCAATGAAGTTGATGATACAAGAGTTGAAGAAAAAACAAATTGAGTCTATACCTGTTATTTAAAATGTAAGCAACTCTTTCATCTTTTCATTCTTTAATCTTCAATGTAAGTTACCCTAAATAGGTACAATTCATTAAGATATTAAAATTGTTGCCTTTCATCATTTATTTGGTCTACATATTGACAGGTCCTTACAAAGCAAAACAATTTAACCCCCATCTGCCTATAAGCAGAAAATGACATATGAGAGAAGCACATTTTAGTTCTATTTCCTTTTGTCTGTTAATATCTGCAGCTTACATGAAATTAGACCTCAAATGGGGAATAAAGCTTTAACTTGGATTATACCCCTATAGGAGGGAAATGTTCATGTAAAAAGACAGAATGGGAAATTTTGCTTGGTGCTTGTACTTGAAAGGTGTGAATTCAGCAAGTGGTTTCCATACTTCAAAAGAAAATTTAAATGGCTCAGAAAAGCTGAAAAATAAGAGTTATGGAGGCCTCACCTTTGCCATATGTGAAAATCCAGACTGGTATACAGAATTTCTCACAATCTCACATAAGTCACAAGCACTGAGCTTCCAAACCTGCAAAGTACTGATTTATAATGACTACACAGATCATGCATTATCTTTACACACCTTACTACGTGTCTTTTCCTTTAGACATAATGATAAAATAAGTGCGTGAATTATACCAAAATCCTCACATAAGCTCTTACTCTTTTATTTACATCAACTGAACCCTCAACTTCCTTGGATGAACGAGGTAAAAATTAGATGGCATCATACACGTGTGTAAAAGTAGATGACATGGCAATCAGTTATCAAATAAATAAAATTTACTTAGCTTTGGGTATTTGGGTCCTTCTCTGCCTTTTGATAGAAATTAAGGATTAAAATCTGGATCATGTTATCTTGTTTCTTGGATGTTTTGATTTGGAGATGGAGAAAATCTTGATATAAGAAAACTGACAGCTGGATTTAGGACCATGGCCTTCACTCTTTCCTCAATCTCACCCTTTCCCTTTCCTCTTTCTCTCTTCAATTCTGGTTTAGTAGTTCTGTTTTAATATAAGTTGAGAGCTCAATTGATACAAATAGAAAATTAGAGACTTTAGTAAGAATTTTGATATAACAAGGGCTTGTCTTATCAATATGCCTTTCGTTTACTTGTTCCTGTAGGAGGGTTTTAATGGTGCAGGGAAAGGTAGATAAGTTGGATGAACGTCTACCTTTGACATTAAGATATCTTCAGGAACATTTGAAAAAGAAGAAAAAGAAAACAGGCTTTTTGGTTTTCTAATTCTTACAGATATATTTTCATGAAAGATGACAAATGCAAGTAACAAACCTGTGCTGCAACACTGTACTCTTCCACAAGAGGTTCCTTCGTCAAGTGAATTTGCAATGGATCATCAGATGAAAGTGAGACATTTAGCCCACGCTGAAAGAAAGCAGGAAATGGGTTGCGATGATAGTCCAGGAAAAGGGAATTATTGCTCAGAGGAGACATAGCCAATCCAATCTGATAAAAAAAAGCAAGGTGATCAACCTTGTAATTGAAACAATTTTACCGTTTTAAAGGTAAAATGCCATTCCAAAGTCACTCATAAACTTTTTACACTGAATAATACAGGAACTGTAGATGCATATTCTACATATTCCAACAGAATGGAACGAGATCTACAGTGATAACATCCCTGCTGATTGGTTCTTGTATAAGTGCATCCTACAACTGAAACTCTAACCATGCACATGCCATGCTTCACACTCTATTTTACAACATAGAACAGAAACTAAATTCTTGAAAGGAACATGGTTATGGTAAATCCTGCAAACCAACCTGAGCAAGGTAATACAAGTACTGCAAAACAGGGGATTTCCTCAGATTAATCCCATGAGATATATTGTTGCACAGAAGGAAAGCAGCAGCTAAGTGGTCAATATCGCCAGCCTGCATAATTTTGCAAATATAATAAGCATTTGAATAACTATAGAAAGATTGAAACAGAGACAAAGAAATTGACTTAAACCTCCCCGCAGTGAGGTCGAAGTTTTATCGTTGGCAATCCTTTTGACTCACGAAGCTGGAAAAGAAAAACAGAAAAATTATGAAATGATTCTTTTCTAAAGTTAAAAAAATTTATGAAATGATTTGACATAATATTAGTAACAATATGATCCAGGATAAAATAATATTCCTCTTTAAGCCACCCACTCTGCCCCCACCACCTCAAACCCCTTTTGGTTTAAGTATTTTGGGATGACAGCATGTTGCACTCCCCCATATCCTCATTTTGATGAACTTTAATATTCGGCAAGATTGAGTTCAACAATTACTTTCATTACCTAATTTTGTTCCGTATATTACTGAATCAGGCATTGATAATTACATAGAAATATAAAAGCTGTCTATATCTTTCCCCTAACACCAATAACTGCAAAACCCTATTGCTGTATAAAAAGCAAGACAGGTATGTAACATAGGTATGACATGATAAAATTAGAACCAGATACTAACCTTGTTGAGAGTATACAGGTTTGCATAGAAGTAATACGCATAATAAGAATATGCAGGATTAAATTCATTGGTCCATTCAGCAGGCTTTGGCATGTGCTTAGTAGGACGCCGCTCTGGTTTACTTTCATCATCAACTAAATCAAAACCAACAACCTGTACCATAAGACATATTAGCATTTTCATTGTGGCATTCTCTAGTAAAATCTGATTTCATACTTTTCCTAACAAACTGATTACTGATGACAATTGAGGAAAGTTTTGCAAATAATGCATTTATAAAAAACTTGAGTAAACAAATTGTGGCTGAATAAACAAAATCATCTAAAATTGTGTGGTGCGCCCATGTTCAACAAGCAGTGGTGACCCAAAAAATTGACCAAACACTATGGCTCAACATAGCTTCGAATAATTAAAATAATTATGACATAAAAGTGGTGGCTAAAGTGGACCATTTACTCAACTAGTTGTAATGCAGGTCACTTCAATAAAGATGCGGGCTTGAACTGTATTTACTATTTCTATAAGAACCATGAAATCTCTGTTGAATGCATGGTATGTACTTGACAGAACATAAAGCTCACCATCATTAGGAACACATGAAGTTGAGGATGAGAATTTGGATCAACTGTCACTTCAAATAGCGGAATGAACACATTGTCCAGAATATTCTGAAAAGATTTTACAATTCCCATTTGCTTGTACACATTATACAATCGGGGTAGCTGCACAATTAAGTCAAAATCATGAGAAGCGAGTTACCTTTGTCTTAAGAAAAATACACAGAGAGAGAGATAGAGAACACCAGCAGAAAGATGATGCTAAATATGGACATGATGCCACACCAACTAATCTTAGGTTTAATTTCTAACATTTAAATAGCTAGTCCATACCCTGAAATACTTCTAAAACATGTTCAAGCAGATACGATCATTTTGACTAATTAATAAGACATGATCCAGGATAACCATAAGTTAAGTAATGCTTAAATAAGCATATTCAAACAAGATATGAAAAAGAACAAGCATCTATATGCGATGGTTAGACAGTGGGAGAGCTTGCTAGATAGAAGAAGAAATAGTATTGGGCTATTGGCATTCTACCTGGATTAACCAAACGGCATTTTCACTATAAATTTCATTGTTAATAAACCAACTTGCTAACTGATCCCATTCACTTTGTTTCCTTCCATATATGGACACCCTGTACTCTGCCATCTGGAAAAGAAATGATATATTATTTAGATAAAGGAATTGGTGAATATGGCAGTCAAAGAAAGGCATTTGAACCTTTAAGGTCAATTAGTAGAAATAATGACAACAATTCCTAGGCTGCAGAAAAATAAATTCAGTCAGTAATCAAATCATTAAGGTTGAGCTTTACCCTGATGCTGCATGAGGTTTACGAGGTAAAACTCACATTGCATAACAATATCAAAGTTACATATCATAATTTAACATACTAACTAGACCAAATGCCTAAGGCCATCCCACAGAAACAAGAGAAACAAAATTAAATCAAGGAACTAAACTTCAAATAGCATGCAGACATTTAAAGAAAGTAAAACTTTGGAAGGGAACATACATGATCATGTGACTAAAAGAAATATGTTTGACAGTATGTGTTTAATTAATGAAGGGTAAACAAGTAATTGATTAAAGCAGAATTATCACTTCTCTGGGCTTAATTTATCTATCAACATCAACCTGGTATTTGCTTGCTTCAAGGTCAGATAGAACTTGCTTTGTTACTTCTGCCAAAAAACGCCCTGTGATATTCAATTAAATTGTTTTAATAAAATACAGTTATGACCTTGATACCAATATGAATTCAAATACAAAGTGAAAAGTAAATGGAGAACATTTATCAAAAAGAAGTGACCATTTTAGAAATAAATAAAAGAAAAAGAAGCTATGTCTGACCAGACACTGAACAAATTTAAGTTTGCATTGATGACATCATGTGTCAAACCTTGGATAAGATTGTCCTGCTTTAAGAAGATCTCTCTGAGTCTGCTTTGCCCACAAGGATTATATTTAAGATTGAATTTGTCAAAGCGATGAAAGGTGCTCTTATCAGCATGGACATCCAACAAATCAACGTTGAGATCATATCTGAAGTAAAAGATAGATGAAGCATATGTTAAAAATAAATCAAAGTATTAATTCTGAAACACAGAAGAGAATGGAACCAAGGTTTTGCATACCCAGTCAAATCCAAACTCTCAAAAACCTCTTTCAACGTCATATACTTTCCATCCCTAAATATAACAACCTGCACAATTTCAAGTAGGATTGTGCTTACTATGAGTCATTTTATATGCTTACAAACAAAAAACAAGATGCCAAAATGAACAAATCAAAGGGAATTCAAAACAACCTCATCAGGTTCTTTTCTTAGTTTTGATTTGATGAAGCGTAGCAGATGTTTCTGGTTCATGCAAGCAGAATGATGCACATGTGTATCAACCTTCCGGATATTGTAGAAATCACGGTGGGGTGCACTCTTCTGAGCCAAAAACTCCCCGTCTGCATTTACTAATAGATGAAGGCGGAACTTCTGTGTAGCGTCCAATTGTAAGTTATAGAAACAAGCCAAAGTGAATAAGAAAACGCAATTCAAAAGAGTTTAAAAACACTACCTCCTCAAGAAATCTTAGTCGGTGATGGCAAGCAGAGCGAACATTTCCAATTGACATGACTTTTAGGAGATGATGCATATCAGTGAAAAATGTTGTTGAACTTGGGACAGGAAAAAGCTCGACAGTGTCTGAATGAATATTCATAAAAAAATTTACTGTGCTAGGGCCCATCAAAGTGAATAACCGAAGAAATATAAACACATGGATCAAGTTATACAACAATAGCTGAAGTAAACTGATGCCTCCATTTCCAATAGATTAAGCTAGAGAGGACCTAGACATGTTACACATGGATCATATTACCAGGCTACAAAATCTTTGGCACAGCAAAACTGATTCACTATAACCTTGTCAGATTCTAGAATAACAATTAACTGAACAAAACTGATTCAGTATTGACAGAGCAATATAAAATCCACAATGGTATGTACCAGTTTCACTTGCATAAACACGTATAACTCCATCTTCCATCCTAAAACGATGCTGCATACAAAGGAATAAAACAGATTCAAATACAAAAAATATTTGATCACTGGTTCTTAAAAAAGTTCAACAATAAACATTTGAATTTTGTTTCCAAACAATATTAGTAAGCAAAAAGAACCTCACCGCTGTTTTTTCAACAGGTTCAAAGTGAAATGGATGACTTCGTGCTTTTGGAGTGCTGGGTTCTGTCACAGGTTCCTTTTTCCATGGAGCAATCCCTTCCCTGTAAACATAATTGTCTCGCAATTCCAAACACTCCCGTGTCATTTTCCTTACTTCTTCCTCTTCTACATTTGTTGAGTCTAAATACAGATGGAAGAAGCAGAACAAAAATCAATTTTGTAGCTTTAAGTTCAAGCATATTAAGTAAGCAGTGAAGACCATTTCTGACTTGGCATGTCAATTTTAACTAATCACTATCAATAGAGAGGTAAATTGTGTTAATACAACCAAGACAATCATTCACAAATAAGGCAATTATAAAGTCCAATTTGTTAAATCTGATAGCAATAATTCCAACTAAGTCACAAGGTAAAACTATTCAGATTTAGAGAACTTATAATACCAAGAAACGTGCTTCTGAGAGGCAAACTTGTCTTGTCAAAAACAGGATCACTCTTCAATATGCACACTAATGCTGAATCCACTTTTCCATTTCCATTTAGATCAACACAAGATTTTGCTTCATTTTCAGTAGCTTTATGATTCTTGTCTTGAACGCAGTTCACACCCTCACCTCTAAATGGAACAGAAAATAAATTTTGAACTTTTGTAGCAACATCCTGTATAAATTCACCAATAATGGATGAACAAAATATCCTTTGTTTTGATGAATAATTAGTAAGTCAAAAATTAGCCTTAGTTACAAATGATAAATCCTTAAACCTAACAACACAGCAAATCTTATGTGCTCAAAAATGTTCTTGAAACTACTTTTGAAAGACATTGTGTATTATAAGCAATGATATCTGCATACAGAGAAATTGCAAACGGGGCACTAACATTTAACAAATCACCAGAACCATCGATATTTTGATCGCCACAAAGAATGTCATCCTCATCTGCAGGCTCTGTTCCTTCCTCGTCAGAATCCCCAGCACTTTCAAAAGCATTGCCACCAGGGGACCTTGGAGTCATTAGCCGACCATAGGTAGCCAACCTTGTAGTGGAAACACCACGACTAAAAGTCTGACTTTCTCCTGCACAATGCAAAGGAAAACCTTACTTTATGTGAAATATAAAGCAACTGGATTCAGCAAATTTCCAAATGCCTTCTTGATTAGTTCAGAAGCAGATCCGCTTTCCCAAAATTCTCAATATACAACAAGCCAAGAACTGATTCCAAAAGGTACATTTAGCATTTACTTTTGTTATTTACTTTAATTTTGCTCACAGAAGCAAGAACAAAAAGACGGTTGAATATAAAAGAAAACAGAGGGTTTTTAAAGAATTAAAAATGAAAAAAGAAGGTATTATTTTAATAACAAAATGCATACTTAACTTAGATAAAACAATCCTAGTAGAAACGATTTTTCACATTTTCCTTTGCACTTATTTGTTTACAACTATCAGCAACTTTAGAGAAACCAATCTTTACCTATTAACCGTAATTTTCTACCTACCTCAGGGCTAACAAACTATTCTAAACTCCTTTCGGGCAATGTCACATTAAACTATGCCATAAATTCCATATCAATCCACATTTCTATCACGATTTTCACAAAAACATTGTTTCGATAGTTATAGCAACAACGAAAAGAAATTACAGGCCTAAAATAAACATATTACCTCGCCGAGATGTTTGAAGTGGAGGAAGACCGGAAGGAATAAAGTTATGCTTGTCAAGCGACGAAGCAGAGCAAGTCTGAGCTCTTTCCCTCACCACCTGGTCAAACTTAGCATCTTCCTCGAACCACTCGTTACGCAAAACCACGTTGGGCATCGAACTGGAAATCCGATAACTCCTCAACATCTCCATTTTCTCATCGAAAGATTTCGACACGCTCGTTTTATGCTCGAGAGAGCCCCCTTTCTCACCCTCCTCCACTTCTTCTTCTTCTTCTTCGTAATCCACTTCTTCTTCGTTCTCTTCTTCTTCATCGGAGATGACGCGACTTCTAGGCCGCCTAACGCGGCGGATCTCTATGAGTCGATCGATGACGTGGTCGACGCTGCGTTTGTGGATATAAAAAGCGGATATGGCCATTAATGAAGCTCCGACTAACGCCGCCATGGCCAAATGCAGCGAAGGAACCGGTGCAGATGAGTCCATTAATTTTTTTTTTAAAAAAAAAAGCGGAACCCTAATTTTTCTATGTTTAGAAAGTGTGAGAAAGAGAAGTCATTTATGTTTTCGGCTGTCGGGCTTTATAGGTTTTGTGGTGTGTGGAGCACCAGACTGTGAGGTCGTAGCACGGCAGCAGAGAGAGAGAGAGAGAGAGAGAGAGGACGTGTTTGGGTTTAGGGTGGGACGTAAAAAATAGCTGAGTGAGACGAAAGAGGGAGAGTCAAAAGGCGCTAAAAGGTTTAAAAGTGCGTTGCAGGGGTGGGACCCGCATGGATATACGTGCACCCATCAGCTAATGACGTGATTGCATTTTATAGTACGATTATTAGTCAATCATGTGTTCTTCATTGATTTTCCCACGCCCACCTTTGAGGGTCACAGTCCTCTACCAGATCATGGTTTACAGCCCGGTTGGGTTTGAGTCTACTAGCTCGCACCAACTCTTTGCTTCGGCTTGTAAAGGTGTAATTGGGACCTGTTTAGCCCAATTATTACATTTACAAAACAGCAAAGTGGTGTGCACTTGCATCAATTTTTTAAAATATTTTATATAAGAAATGATTTTAAATTGAATAATATTATAATAGTGATAAAATTAATAAAACCACTGGCCTCTTTTTTACCTGTTTTTTTTCTTTCTCTTTTTACCTGTCTTTTTCTTCCTTCAATACTTTTTTTCTTTTCTTGTATGACCTCCACGTGGCTAAAGAAGGAAGCTTCTTTAGGACCTTTTTTACTTACCTAATAGATAATTATTGTAAATTATTGACTTTTCAAAATTATTTGAAACAATAAGTAGATTAGATGGATTATAAAAGAAATGGATTGTCAATTTAAATAATATGTCAACAATTAATTATAATCTCCAATATCTCTCATCATTGTGTTCATACAAATCACTGAAAATGTGTTTAATTCTTAGTAACAAATCCCCATGTTACAAAGTACTAATTGTGTTTTTTCAACTTTTTAAAACAAATATTAATTTATCAAAGTGTTTATTGATTAAATGACCGTAAAATTGCAGTGATTCTAATTAATCAAATTAATTCACCAAAGTTATTTCAAATTAATCAAATTAATTAATTATTATTATTATTATTATTTTGCTTGTTATTATTCTTGTTTATTTATTTTCACCCATCTTATTCAAACCTAACCCTAACATTTTATTTTTAATGATTATTTGAATTAATTTAATATTAGAACAACATTTTAGGAAACTCCCCAACCACTTTGGTGAGGCCCTAAATTACTCCTCACCCTAGGACAATTAATTTGAAATATGCCTCTACATACTTCAAATAAAATTTCATCATAGGGAATTAACCAAATAATAATTTATTTAACATTAAAGAACTTAAAATGCTAAATAAATAATAAAGTATAAAAAAAATAAAACAAAGTTAAAAAAATGAGAAAGTTCAAAAGTACACATCGACTAGGTGTTGGATTGATGGGCTTTTGGTGGACCATGTTGGGTTGGATCTAGCTAGGCGCTCCTTTTTCTTCTTTTTTTTTTTCCTTCAAAACAATATTGTCCACACCTTAAGTTTTAAAATGAAAAAAAAAAAACACTAGAACCTAACTTTGTAGTCTCACTTTCTCTCTCTAGTGGCACACGAGTCCAGCCCAAGTAACCATTGAGCCAACAACAAGCGAGGGTTGGCATATGTGTAAGGCACCCATAAGACTAGGCTATATGTCACGAGGTTTCTTTTAACTTGTACAGCCTAGCCTTTGCCTTACTCAAAGGCTCTTATAAAGACTAGCAGTCCACTCGTTGGACTAAGTTAGGATTGTTTATGGTAAGCACAACAACAATAAAAAAAGCTCTATGAACAAAAAGAGACTTTTATTGCATATAAGCTTAGTACATACGTCATTAGTTACAAATGAAAGGGCTCAACAGGTTTATATAGGCCAAGGACCCTTTGGAGTTGTTACAAGGTAGTGCCTAATAGTTAGGTAGTAATTTGAACCTAGGCAAGCCAGTCTGACGTGCCCCTAGGCTCCTCTCTAACTGCTAACAATGGTTACCCTACGAGGCATAAGCTAGCTAGTGTTTCCTATGAACCTTGCAGGCTAACTAGCTTTTTATGCACCTTAGCTGCATGTTAGTCTGTTCTCGTGTGCCACAAATTGCATGTTAGTCTACTTTTATGTCCCATGCCCTGTCTATGTGTCAATCCCACGCCTAAGCTTCTTATGCACTACTTGGGTGTCTAAGCTTCCTGTGCATTACCTTGGTAGAAATTCTAAGTGTCGGCCCTATTTCTCATTCACCATCGAGCTAGCTGCCCTACTCTTGAGCTTGGTCCACCCATCATCGAGCTAGCTCGCATCTAAGCACAAAATGGGTGTGACATTTTCTCCCAACTATGCTGGCAATGCCTTGATTGGCTGTTGAACATGGAACTACTCCACCAAGTCCTTGAACTGCATATAGTGCTTGGGTTGGCTCCTAGCTAGTCTCACTAGCTGGATGCCCTTCTTATTGGACTAGGTCTTGGTTTTACGATCAATGGTTCCTCCTCCTTAAGACCCTCTCAACTAGTATCTCCTCGACCTTTTGATCATAAGATGCTTTCTGCCTCTTGGGGTGTCTATAGTTTTAGCCTCTACTTAGGTCAACAAGGTTTGCATGGTAGAGTTTGAGCATATTGACATGGAAGACCAGGTGGATCTTAGGCTCAAGCGACAATTCCAATTTGTAAGTTATGTGACCAACCTTTTCCATAAAATGAAAAAGCCCTTCATACCTCCTAGTCAGACCCTTGTGTAGCTTTTGGTTGTGAAGGATCAGATAAAGCTTGACCAGCACAAAGTCTTCCACATTGAAGCTTACACCCACCTTTACCGATCTGTCTATCTTTATACTTTCTGATGGCACACTTAAGGCTCACTTTGGCAAAGTCCCACTACTTATGCCATTTTTAGCATAGTGGAATACCGCTGGCGTTGGTCCCATATAGTTGCTGACCAGGGCACTAGGGGTCATGGCTATTGCCTTGTCATTACCTCGAAGGTACTTTTGCTTGTGAATCCCTGTTACTATAGGTTGTAGTTGAATTGGGCAACATATAGTAGCTTGAGCTAATTCGTCTAGGTGTTGTGGATGAAATGCCGCAAATAAGTCACAAGTAAATGGATCACTTACATAGTTTGGCCATTTGTCTAAAGGTGTGGGCTAGTGGAGAAGTAGAGCTTGGACCTAAGAGCTTGAATAGCTTTGTCCAAAACTTACCCATGAATCTCCCATCTTGGGCACACCCCATAGTTCCACCATATGTGCCATGAATGCTTAGGCTGCCTCCTCAGTTGGGCATTGCTTAGTCACTAGCACAAAGGTTCCTTACTTGCTAAACTTATCCATCACAGCCATAATAGCACCAAACTGTTAATTGTAGGAAGGTTAGTAATAAAATCCAAGGATACAGACTGCCATAGCCTTTTTAGTAACTTTAAACGCTCTAGTAGGCCTATTAGTTGTTGCTGTTTGCCCTTATCCTACTGGTAGACTAGGCATGTATGCACAAAAGCCTTAACATCCTCGATCAATTTGGGTTATTAGTAGCATGTCGTTATTAAAACCTCAATGCACTTAGTTCCAAGGTGCCTCACCCATAAGGAGTCATGTTCTTGTTACAGGATCTCCTTATGTAGCCAATTTGACCTTGGCACGTAGACAGAGTTCCCCTTGACAATCAACAAGTCACCATCAAGCCAAAGCCGTCGTGTTTTGCCTTCCTTGGCACATTGGATGATGGCCTGTGTAGTGGTGTCACGTGCAAGCCCTACATGTAATCTTGCTAGCACCTCATCCCGCACCTGGCTCATCTGGCTAATGTTGGTCCCAATGGAGTACTAGAGGTGGGATGAATAACACTTAAAATTTTAAGCTCGGTCTTTTTTGAAAGATAGAGCTTTTAACTAAGTAGAAGAAAATGAATATAAAGCTTTTAGTAGTTGAAAAACATCAAGTAAATAAGGGTAAAAAGAAGTGGACAATGTAAAGCTATTTATAGTGATTTGGTCCCTTTGACCTACATCCATTACTTTGATATCCCAATTAAAGATTTTCAACCTAACTTCACTAGAGGGGTGGAATTAACAGCTTTCACCAAGCTTTTACAAGGGAAGCTTCTAACCCAAGCTTTAATCCTTTACAACAAGCTTTAAAGTATTTCTCACACTCTAATTTTTTAAGAAAGATAAGAAAAAAAAGTACAACTAAGTACCTTTACAAGTTTGGATAGATTGCAATCAAGCTCAAACACTTTTTCTAAATTTGGAATGAAGAACAAGTATTTTTAGTGAATGATATTTGGCTTTTTTTGCTTAAAATGGCTCTTCTCTCTTCAAATCTACCTTTTTTGACCATTGGAGCTTCTTTTTATACTTGAGGAGTCAGATTTTTCTATTAGAGATAGTTTCTAGTTGTTAGAAACAACTTTGATGCACTTCTAGCTGTTATTTTGCCTTTTAGTGTTTAAATTCAAAAACTAAGATAAATTTTGGCTAATCGATTACAGGCAGCTCTAATTGATTACAGCTTCTCTACCTTGCACTATTCATAACTCTATCATATAGAGTTATTTGGGCTTAATTTTGATAGTAATTTAACTTAGTTCTTGTAGTAATACATAGAAATTAATAGGTTTTATTTAAATTATTTTAAATTAGTTAATTTAGGTGAGTCAATCTAATCTTAGTTAATTTTATGCTTAATTTGGGGATAATGTGATTAAGGTAGGTTGTTATTAATTTGGTTGTGCTTTTGTAGGTGTTTAATAAAGGAAAACTTTTAATGGAAGGAAAGCAATTTTAAGGTGCATACTTACACTACATATATTTCAGTATTTTCACCATACCTCTCTCTACAGAACTTCAAATGAGATGATTCTAATATCATTGGAAAGATAAGAGAAAGTGTTACAACTTTGAAGTTTACCATTTTATTTAGTTTGGCTTGGAAGCTGGTCAAATATTATGTTAAATTTGAAGCACTGTAGTAGTCCTAGAGCAATTACAATTTGTATTATTTAAATGGTCAAGCCTGCGACTTTGGAGGAGGTAAGCCACAGCTCATGTAGTCTAATGAGGAAATCCTAATTGAACTTGAATTTTTTTTTACCCAACTTGGCCTAACTTCAAAGCCTTATAAAAAATAACCTTTTAGAGGACTTTTAACAGAATATAATGAGACACTAGATTGACAACTAAGATTCAAGCCACAAAATCGTTGAAAAGAAGTCTCTTTCGAACTGAAAAGAAATTGAAGAATTCAAGAAGATTTGGAGATCAAGAGTTTCACTCTTGGAGTTTCTTTATTCTTTATTTTTCTTGGTTTAGTTTCAATGTTTAAATTTATTATGATGATAATGAGTGACTTGATGAGGAACTAAATTGCTTGTCTAAGATTATGATTGAATTCAATATATAGTTTAATTTCTTTATCTCTCTTTTGCTTACATTTGATGAATTTAAGTTGTTATTTTATTTTGTTTATAATGCTTCTAATTACTTGATCATCAATTAGATTGAATTGGAAAACCTAGGTTAAACTTTAACAAAGGAGATATAGGTAGACCTTGAATAAAATGATGTATGATCGAATGCACTTAGTTGATTAGGTGATTTAATTTATATATAGGATAGACATACACCTATAAGCTATGTGTAGCTAGGATTAAACCTGAACTTAATGAATTTGTCTCTAATTTAATTTATATAGACATATAGTAAATTAATTGGGAGAGACACTTTTATGAAAAATTCGACAAAGACTTGTAAATAATTTAGGACTCTAGGTTAGTAACTTAATCCATTAAGCTAGGCTAAAAGAGAAAGATAATAATCAAATGAAGTATATCATAATCTTAGGTCTAAAAGTCAATCAAATTTAATAAAATAACTTTGTTGGTTAGTTTAGATTAGTTTTAGTCTTTAGTTTGTTTTTGTTTTCAATTTAATTTTTAATTGTTTGGATATAATTAGGGTGTTATAATTTTAGTAGTTAATAGTAAGAATTAAAATAATTCTTTGAAGGATTAATACTCTACATTATCACTTTATTACTTGTTAACAATACGTGCACTTGCGTGAGAAATCAACAACAACTATCCTGCTGCTGGTGTTCTCTACTCTAGCCAATTACAGAACGCTCTAACAGATTACAGGAGGCTTTAACTGATTAAGAGTTCTCTATCTTCAGACTTCTTTTCTTCAGTAAACTTGCCTTAACTGGTTATGGCAACCTCTAATCAATTACTAACTTTCTATTTTCACTTCTCTATACAACAGTCTTCTTTTAATTAGTTAGCTCTTCTGTTAACTAGTTGAAACTTTACTTCCTTCAACTATAACCGATTAAAATCAGCTCTAATCAACTAGAAGATCTTCAAATTTTGAACTTTTCCATTTTGGCTCCCTTCAACGGTCAACTATAATTTCAAACTTGTTTTTGGCACTTAAAGATATTGGGATATTATGCTTTAATCGATTAACCAGACCTCTTAACCAATTAGCATATCTCTGTTTTGCTTTAGCTTATCACACAACCACAGCTTATCTGATTAAGGTCCCTTAATAATCAGTTACTAAGGTTCTGTTTTTATTCATTACTTGCTCTTTCTTTCTTAATTGATTAACTCTTCATTAAACTTAACAAGCTCTTTAATTTGTCTCTAATTAACGACGTTATTAGGGGTATTAAATTAAATTTTACACACTTAAAAAACAAGATTAGACATTAATGAATGTTGAATATTTAATTATCATAAAAAACATATAGAGTCAACATTTTTCTCCTTTTTTGATGATGACAAAACACTCCTAGATTTAAGAGTGTAATGTCTGTATATATAAAAGGAATTTATGTGCAGATTTGGGATTACTCCCTTTGAATATATGCTCCCCCTATATGTGTGCACAAATAAAAATCTCAATATACAAGTATGAAAGGTAAAAGCATAGAGGCATTCAACCATGACCATAGAAGGATAAACACAATTCCAATAAAAATGATTAAACATTCAATTATGGTTCATAGCTCAGCATAAAACATTGTTCAAAACAAACAAGAAAACATACCAAAACAAAGACAACAAAAGCATATATTAAAGACTAAGTTCATTATTCCTATTAGCTCTATTTTTTAATCTTATTGTCTTGTCTTCCTATTTTTCTCCCCCTTTTTAGCATCATCTAAAAAGGTTCTAATTTGAATCAAATGAAGGTGAGGATTTGTCAGTGCCACAATGAACATTGAGAGGTTTGGGAGAGAAGCAAGATGTTGTTCAATTTTCTACTCACGTAAGTGAACGTATTGCAAAGATAATATAGAGATGAGTAGAGTATTGATCCCACAAAGAATTAAATTAATCCTTATTTGCAACTACTAAAATTAACGCACCTTAATTTTATCTAAATAATTAAAATTAAAAAAGAACTACTAAAGCCTGGGAGAGGTTTAAAGAACTACTGAGAAGATGTCCACATCATGGGATTCCTGATTGGTTGCAAGTTCAGACATTTTACAATGGGTTGGTTGGGTCAATAAAAATCACAATTGATGCTGCTGCTGGTGGGGAATTAATGAGTAAGAATGTTGTAGATGCCTATAATTTGTTGGAAGAGATGGCCTCCAATAATTATCAATGGCCTTCAGAAAGGTCGGGTTCAAGAAAAGCTGTTGGAGCTTATGAAATTGATGCACTTGGCACCTTAACTGCTCAAGTAGCTATGTTGTCCAAGAAGCTTGATACACTGGGAGTTCATGCAGTTCAAAATTCATTAGTTGTTTGTGAAATGTATGGTGATGGCCATTCATATGATCAATGTCCATACAATTTTGAATCAGTCTAGCTTATGGGGAATTTCAATAGATAGTAGAATAACCCATACTCCAATACTTATAATCTTGGTTAGAGAAACCACCCCAACTTTTCGTGGTGTAACAATGCAGGGCCTTCCAATCCAAAACCCATCATGCCTCCTAGTTTTCAACAACAAGCTAGACACAAATTCTTGAAAGAAGTCCCATTGGAAACTTAATCTTGCAATACATGTTTAAGACTGAAGCTTTAATTCAAAGTCAAGGTCCTCTAAGAAATCTTGAGACCCTAGTGGGACAGCTCGCCAATTCCATCATATAGACCTCAAGGTTCCTTACCCAGTGACACACAATCAATCCTAAAGGTAAGGAACAATGCCAAGCAATCACTTTAAGGAGTGGAAAAGAGATTGAAGGGGTGATAAAAAAGCAGTTGAATCTGAGATTGAACATGTTGATAAGGAAGGAATGTGTGAGAATGAAATTGAAATTGAACAAAAAGATGATGACAAGGCTGAAAATCAAGGAACCTCTCAAGTCATCCATCCTCCACCACCTTTTCCCCAAAGACTCCAAAAGCAAAAGCTTGAAAAGTAATTTCAGAAGTTCCTCAATGTCTTCAAGAAATTACACATAAAT
>NW_018397266.1:7049328-7049515 GCF_002168275.2 Theobroma umbraticum
CTGAAGCTTTGGAACAAAATGCCTAATTATGTCACGTTCTTGAAGGACATCCTCTCCAAAAAGAGAAAGCTAGGTGAGTTTAAAACTGTTTTCCTTACAGAAGAGTGTAGTGCAATTCTCTAAAATAAACTGTCACCCAAACTCAAAGATCTAGGTAGTTTCACAATCCCTTGCACAATTGGTAATT
>NW_018397266.1:7049540-7049675 GCF_002168275.2 Theobroma umbraticum
TTTAGGTGCAAGTATCAATTTAATGCCTTAGTCAATTTTTGAGAAACTTGGTTTAGGGGAATGCAAACCCACTTCTATTACTTTGCAATTGGCTGATCGTTCTTATGTGTACTTGAGGGGAATTATTGAAGATGT
>NW_018397266.1:7050024-7050171 GCF_002168275.2 Theobroma umbraticum
AACTAATCATCAATTTGAGTCTTTAGATATTTCAGCTTATTTGATGCCAGCTTTTAATCCCTCCATTGAGGAACCACCTACTTTGGAACTCAAACCTTTGCCTGATCACTTGAGGTATGCTTTTCTTGGAAAATCTTCTACTTTTCC
>NW_018397266.1:7050627-7050779 GCF_002168275.2 Theobroma umbraticum
CCCTCTTCCATTCATTGATCAAATGTTGGATCGCTTGGCTGGTAAGGAATATTACTGCTTTCTAGATGGTTATTCTGGTTATAACCAAATTGCTATTACTCCTAAAGATCAAGAAAAGACTACATTTACATGTCCTTATGGCACCTTTGCTT
>NW_018397266.1:7050957-7051144 GCF_002168275.2 Theobroma umbraticum
TTGTCCTGGGGCACAAGATCTCTAGCAGAGGCATTGAGGTAGATAAAGCAAAAACTGAAGCAATTGAGAAATTACCACATCCAATAAATGTAAAAGGTATTAGAAGTTTTCTTGATCATGCTGGTTTTTATAAAAAATTTATTAAAGACTTTTCAAAAATTTCTAAACCACTTTGCAATTTATTGGA
>NW_018397266.1:7051289-7051440 GCF_002168275.2 Theobroma umbraticum
GATTGGACTCTCCATTTTGAACTAATGTGTGATGCGAGTGATTATGTGGTGGGACCTATTTTGGGACAAAGGAAGGATAAAATCTTTCATTCCATCTATTATTCTAGCAAGCCTTTGAATGAGGCCCAGAAAAATTATACCACAACAAAAA
>NW_018397266.1:7051781-7051988 GCF_002168275.2 Theobroma umbraticum
GACCAAATCTTCAGAAAATGTGTTCCAAAAGAAGAGATGCAAAGTGTGCTTCACGATTGCCATTCTTCAGATTATGAAGGACACTTTGGAGGAATAAAGACTGCTGCTAAAGTCCTCCAATCAAGTTTGTATTGGCCTACATTATTTAAAGAAGCTCATAATTTTGTTTTGCATTGTGACAGGTGCCAAAGAATGGGTAATATCTCA
>NW_018397266.1:7052088-7052230 GCF_002168275.2 Theobroma umbraticum
CTCTCGAGGTGAAATCCTAGGCTATACTTAGTTAAGGAGATGATTTAGGTCATTTTTGGATCGATTGAGCCTTTTGTAGCCTTGCTATACAAAAATTATCCTTAGTTTTCCCCTTTGAGCCTAATGACATCTTTTCTTTATT
>NW_018397266.1:7052240-7052362 GCF_002168275.2 Theobroma umbraticum
TCATTCCTAAGTGCATAAGTCAATTTAGAATGTGTTATGAGCCACATAGTAAAAAAGGAAGTCAAGATAAAAAAAAATGATGAAAAGTTCAAAAATATGATTGTATTCATCTCATTACCTAA
>NW_018397266.1:7052811-7076910 GCF_002168275.2 Theobroma umbraticum
TAGAGTTATGAATATGGATTAACTATTGAGGATATTAAAGGTAATTAATGAAATCGTGCAATTGAAGTCTAGTTAAATGTTTTCATGTCTATGTTATTGCATGTTGTTTTATATTTTGCTCCAGGACTACCAAAATCTTAAGTTTGGGGGTGTGATAACTGTATTATATAGAGTTATTTTGACTCATTTTGAGAGCTTAAGTAGCTAGATCTTTGAGATCTTTAACAGTTTTTACATCTGTTGACCTTTTCCTTTTCACTGTTGCCTTCATTTTGCTTCCTTGCTTATTCTCTGTTGAAGATTCTTTGATTTTTCCCCTCTTCTTAAGGGAATGTGATGGAGGATCATTAGCTTTCCTCTTTCATTTTCCATTTTCAACTACTTTGTGGGTAACAGAAGTTTTTGCCATGGGATTTTCTTTCCAAGGGCTTCTCAGGTTTTAGAGGAAAGTAGAAAGAGGAACATTTAAAGGTTCTTGGATATTGATTTTCAATGTAACTAACTCTCTAAGTAAGTGGAGGGTCTTTTTATGGGGAGTTAATAATTGGTTACCCACGTTTTGAGTGGGTGATGTCCCATACCATCTGCCCAATTTTTTTCTATTTTAAGGAAAATTCCTACACAACAATTTCTCTCTTCCACAAATTTCCTCTAATTGATTAGAGTAAGCCTTAATTGATTACTATGTTTCTAACTTGGAAGCTTTCTAACTACCAGACTTGCATTAATCGGTTAAAAATGCTGTTAACTGATTATAACCACACTGACTCTGATTATCTTCCATAACACAGAATTGTTTTAATTGATTAAGGAGGTCTTTAACTGATTAGAATGAATCTTATCTTCCATGTAAGGTTCCTTTAACAAACAAAAAATATTCACTAATCAATTACACTAGGAAATAAACATTATCATCATGCAACATATATCATTAAAAACATCATCACCTCAACATAACTTAGACTTCACTAAAATCAATCATCCCTAAATCTCTCCTAATTCTACAAAAATATTATTCATTCAATGGTTTTGTGAAAATGTCAGCCAATTGAAGCAAGGTGTCTATAAAATCTATTTCAATATCTCCTTTAAGCATATGATCTCTAATGAAATGATGTCTTATTTTTATTTGCTTTGTTCTAAAGTGTTGAATAGGATTTTTGAATATATTTATGGCATTAATATTATCACAATAAATGAGAATTTTATGCATAGTCATTCCAAAATCATTTAGTTGTTGCCTAATCCATAGAATTTCTGTACAACAACTACCTAATGATATATACTAAGTTTCAGTAGTTGATAGAGTAATAGAATTTTGTTTCTTGCAAGACCAAGACACCAGCATGTTTCCATGGAATTGAAAAGTACCTCTAGTGCTTTTCCAATTAGCTTTACTTCTAGCAAAATCAACATCAAAATAGCCAAAATGATTAAAAGACGAACCTTTTGGGTACCATAAGCCTAAGCTTTTAGTATCCAAGAGATATCTAAAAATCTTTTTCATTACAGTCAAATGTGATTCCTTGAGACATAATTGGAATATTGCACATAGGTACACATTGAAGAATATATCAAGTCTACTTGCAGTAAGATAACGAAGTGAACCAATCATGCTTCTATAGAGGTTTTGGACCACATTTTTCCCTTTATCATATTTGTCAACCTTTGTGGAGGGGCTCTTAGGAGTTCATATTGATTTCATATTCATCACTTCCAATTTCTTGAGCATTTCTTTCGTATACTTTTCGTATACGTTACTTGATTTGTAGACCAAGGAAGAACTTTAGTTATCCCATCATGCCCATTTCAAATTCTCCTAGCATTTCCTTAGCAAAATTCTCACACAACCTTTCAATAGTAGCACCAAATACTATATTATCAACATAAATTTGAACAATAATCAAATCATTCTCATTTTTCTTAGTAAACAAAGTATTATCTACATTCCCCTTAGAATATCATTTTTTAATTAAAAACTTAAAAAGTCTTTCATACCAAGCTCTAGGAGCTTGTTTTAATATACAAATAGCTTTATGTAATTTATATACATGATCAATTTTATCAAACACTTCAAAATTAGGGGGTTGTTTAGCATATATTTTTTAGAGACATACCTTTAAATACAATGGTGTCACAGATGATGCAATTCATTTAAGGCTTTTCCCTTTTTCATTGAGAAATAAAGCTAAAGCAAGCTCAAATGCAGTCCCCATTAGATCCATAACAACGTGGGTTGATCTGGCTCAAAAGTTCCTTGCTAACTTCTTTCCTTTGGCCATGACAGCGAAAATGAGGAATGATATCACATCATTCATGCAACTAAATTTTGAATCATTATACGAGGCTTGGAAAGATACAAAGATTTACTTCTGTGTTATCCTTATCATGGACTTCCAAAGTGGCTACAAGTGTAAACATTCTATTATGGCTTGAGTGGTCATGTTTGAACCACCATTGAAGTTGTTATAGAAGAAGCCTTAATGGCTAAATCAATTGATGGGGCATACGACTTGTTAGAAGATATGGCTAAACAACTAGCAATAGCCAACTAAGAGATCAATGCATAGGAAAATAGCTAAAGTTCATGATGTAAATTCCATTTCGGCATTATCAGCACAAGTAACAGTTTTAACTAAGACACTTGAATCTTTTGGTACTAACTTTATTCAAAGTCCTTTTGTAGTTTGTGAGTATTGTGGATATGAGCATGCAAGCAATCAGTATCCAAGTATGACAGAAATAGTGCAATTTATGGGGAACAAATAACAAAATAACCATTACTCTAACACTTACAACCTAGGGTGCAAGAACCATCCAAACTTCTTTTGGGTCAATAATCAAAGATCATCCTCATCTTCAAAGTCAAATGCACTTTTAGGATTTGAACAGTAAGCAAGAACGCCTATCCTAGATAAGAAGCCAATTGTATAGGATTTACTAAGGTAGTACATGACACAAAATGATAGCACCATCCAAAGTCAAGTAACTCTCATTTAGAGTCAAGCAGCATCACTTCGAAACCTCGAGACTATGGTTGGTCAACTTGCTAATTTATTAAACAACAGAGTATAAAGGACTTTACGCAATGATATTAGGGTGAATCCTAGGAGAGAAAGTAAAGAACATGTTATGGGAATCACCTTAAAAAGCTAAACAGAGATTGAAAGTGGTGTCAGGCAAGCTAAACTTAAAGATAAGACTATTGAGCATGAAATAGTGATTGAGACAATTGACAAGCAAATTCAAGAGAAGGAAGAAAAGGCAACCCTACCTCCATTACTTTTTTCTCAACTCTTTCAAAAACAAAAGCTTGATAAGCAGTTCCAAAAGTTTCTCAAAGTATTCAAAAAGCTTCACATCAACATTTCCTTTGTAGAAGCTTTAGAGAAAATACTATCATATGTGAAGTTTTTGAAAGACATATTGACAAAGAAGAGGAAATTAGAGGATTTTGAGATAATTACATACACTGAAGAGTGCTGTGCGATAATTCAGAACAAGCTTCCACTAAAGCTTAAGGACCTAAGGAGTTTTTCTATCCCTTGCTTAATTGGTAATTTTAATTTTTCAAAAGCTTTTTGTGACTTAGGTATTGGTGTCTCAATTATGCCTTTGTCTTTTACTAGGAAACTTAGACTAACAAAGATTCAACCTATTACAATCACCTTACAACTAGCAAACAGAACAATAAAGCACCCCATGGGATTATAGACGATGTCTTGCTTAAAATGGGGAAACTGTACATTAATGGACTTTCTTGTACTTTAGATGGAGGAAAATCAAGAGGTTTCAATCATGCTAGGACATCCACTCTTGGCCTCTACAGGTGCACTCATCGATGTAAAGGAAGGCAAAATAACCTTCAGAGTTAGTGAGACTGTAGTTAAATTTACTATTTTCAATGCAACAAATTACCCTTCCTCCACATCTCATTGCTATATATTAGACTTAGCCAATAAAGGTAAAAGTAATCCTACTCCACCACCTACAAATAAGCCATCATCAACTGTTGAGTCAAAGCCACCACCACCACATCTCAAAACTAAGTAGTGTTATGATGAGCATAATCCACCACCTTCTAGTGGTCTTGATTTTGAGGTTCGGCAGCAAGTAGTACTCTTTAGTTCACACATCCATCTTTTACCATGGCAACTTTAACCATATTGGTGAAAAATTTTAGAAGTGGTAAAAGTGTTATCTTATGGCTATCTTGAGATTTTTAGTATGCTTACATGAGCATTCAATGTAATGAAAGTGACAAAAAAAGGTATCATAGTCAAGCTAGTGATTATAAAAAAATGCTTCTTGGGAGGCAACCCAAGCTATATCCTTTTATATTTAATTGTTATTTTGTAGTTTTTGCTTTTCTATTTAAATAAGTAGTTATAACCTCTCCCTTGCTTGTTCTGTTGAGTATGCAAGTTTGGAAAGCATGAAGATAAAGAGAAAGAAAATTAGAACTTTCAATTCACTACCACCATTGATAGGGGTGTTTATTTTCCTTACTTTTTTTTAGATTTTCACTTTGAGGACAATGTGCAATTTGAGTTTGGGGGAAGGTTTTATTGTTATTAGTTTTTGTGATGTTTTTAGGTTAGTTTCTTTTTTGTTATTTTTTATTTTATGCATATTCTAAAATTAAGTTAGAATTTGTTGTGCCTATTTCTTTTAATTTACCTATCTAGTGATGAGACTCTAGTTATATTCTATCATGATTCTTTAAAACATGTGAATATTTTTTGAGTGTTATTTAAGTTTTTATGCTAAATTTCATTGTTAAGATGAATTTTTGAATTATGTATTGAGTTCTAGAATTTGTTTGATTCTCTCTTAAGGAGAAATTCTAGGCTATACATAGTTAAGGAAATGATTTAGGCCATTTTTTGATCAATTGAGTTGTTTTAAGCCTACTCTTAAATAATTTATCCTTAGTTTCCCCATTTGAGCCTAATGAAACCTGTTTTTTGTTTGAACACTTAATTTTTAGCCTAGTATATTAATATTTCCAGCAATTTTTGCATCCTGTATTCCTAAGTGCATAAGACAGTTTAGGATGTGTTATGAGCTACATAGTGAAAAAGGTAATAAAGATGAAAAATGATGAAAAGTTCAAAAATGTGATTGTATTCATCTCATTACCAATAAAAAAAATTAAGTTTGAGGTTTGAAATTGAGAAAAGGAAAAAAGGAAAGAAAAAGAAAAGATGGAAGTGTTCAACAAAAGAAAAATTTTGATGAAAATGGAGTATATTAAGGGAAAGAAAATAAAGCGTGAAATAAGTCCTAGAATGACTATGTGCTTAGGGTGATTTCAACTACATTATTTCATATCCAACCTTAACCATAGCCATACATTACAAGCTAATGAAAGTATAATTGATCTTTAACGTCGTATTAGACTACATTAGTAGAGAGAGAGATGAAATCAAACTTATGGAATTTTATTACTAAATTTGAATTTTGCATGAATATAAACTTACCTGGATTGTACAATGTTCTAGCTGAAAAGATTACAATTCACACTAAAATCCACTTAACGATAAGCTTGCATTTGAATTGAAACATGAACTTCAATAATATTTGTGTGTTGTTTAGAGTTGAGAATATGGATTTTATTACCTTTCTAGTTGTGTTTGAACATCATTATTGTGTAACTTCGTAATCCATGCCTTTGCATTTGTTATTGATATATGTCACAACAATTATTCAATTCATAATCCTACTAGAGGTCGATTATATTCACTTTGTAATGATTGCCACTAGAAAACATGTGGCAACAATAATGATTGATATTGAGACTATGACAAAAACTTCTTGCATGGATTTCGTTATGCAAAAAGGTGAAAACCATGAAAATATAGATGGCAAAAAAGGCCAAGTCATTAACAATCTCATGATCCAAAGCAACCTAAGAATGCCTTTATTTTTTACTAGTAAGATGTTTACATATATTGATTTTTATTTTATTTGACATAATTTTAAGTATCAATGTACATGAAATGGTGAAATTTATTATGTATTAATGTTGATGTTGAGGATTAATTTTAGTTTACATTAATTTTTTTCTTGACAGTGAATCCATTTGTGGTGAAAGCAAAAAGGCTAAAAAGATAAAATTGACAAAAAAGTGTATTAATATGCCCATTTTAAATTATAATTTTAATATAATTACAAATACAAATGACATGGTTATGAATAATTGTTTTATTTTAATGATCTTTTAATAGGTTAAAGGAGATATTGAAAAAACTTTTGCATCTTTTCTTGATGAGAAGAAGTTGATTTTTAATAATTTAGCAATAGGAAACCGTTTGTGATACATAGAGGAAATAAAAGGATTCAATGCAGAGGTTAATAAGGTAAGTGTTTTGCTGATTATTTTATTATAATTTAAATATTTAAATAATATTTATATTTGAAGTGAAATATATTTTTAATAATTTGTTTAATTTATAGGTATTTTTAAAAAAGGTTATTGTTTTCCTATCTATTTTTTTAATGAATTTGTTTTACTCGATTGTTTAATTTTTATCAATTTTATTAAAGATTAATAAATTATAAATTTAATAATGTTGGTCAAAAAGATAAATGGTGAATACGACAATGCATTTTGTTTATTATGGACACTGATTCTATGATACTATAACTTTTAATGAAATGTAAGATTGTTGAGATACACGTTATAGCCTTCTTAGGTTATACAAGTTATTGCAAACTTTGGTTCTGAATCTCATGATTCAATTCGTAGTATGAGACTTTGTAGTCTCAATCCATCTACAAGAGCATAAAGTAAAATGGGACCTTTGTTTGTGGTTGATTGAAATGGTGGACTTAAACAAACGGTGCTTGAAGTTATATGATTATGAGATTCCATTGACATCTGAGATGGTGTTAATCATTATTGGTTTGCGAACTAAGAAGACGCCTTTTACTTTTTGTGGAAAATGATTGTAAAATTACAGGTTTGTGCAAGCAATTTTACATTCTTAATAATGAATTCTTAAAATTAAGTAATTTAGAAAAGGAATTGCAATTGTTACATATAGATTCAAATAAGTTCAAGGCTAAACTTTTTTATATGTAGTAAGTTGTTTACTTTGCCCATCTGCATCTACCTACATGAAAAAAAAAATACATATCTTGCCTACACAAAATAAGACATAATATAACTATGAACTTGGCAAATCCTATGTGTGAAATAATGTTCTCTAGGATATCAAATTTTCACAATAAGATCATGATCAAAGATGGAAAAAAACATGGTTGAGTGGATGTGTTTTGATTCTTCAGGTTAGGTGCTTAAATATTTTTTTTCATCTTGTTATAATATTGTATTATTAGTGTAAAACTTATTTTGGATAATGATTTTTGTCCTTTATTATATTTGTATAGATAGTTTTTTTGGATGATGTATCCAGTGCACAATTCGATAGTAAATATGGTCAATATTGTTTCCCTCGAATTACTGCATGGAACCAAGAAAAAATTGCTGGATGGTTGATGATTATCAAAGACTTTAAAAATCCAAAAAAGGTTCAGATGATGTGATTAATCTTTTTTTAACCATAATATATACAATTATTTGGTGTAAGTATTCTCTCATATTGAGATATACATAATATATATTGGTTGAATTTGTAGGCATATATCATCACACCAAATATGGATTTGAAGTCGAACGGAAAATTGTCATTTGATGCTCATTTATCCTCTCAAAACAAAGTATGTATTTATAACTTTAATTTTCATTATTATAGTTGTCATTTACTATAGTTAAAATTTTATATTTCATTATTGTAGGATATATGTGAATGTGTTGATAACAAAGAGGAATTAAAGAGTGAAATTATGAGTTTGAAGTGTGAAATTGAAAAGTTGAAAGGATTATTGGAGTATGCTAAAAATAATCAAAAGCTAAAAGAAAAAGAGAAACAACAGGAGTATAAGAGCTTCAAGTGTGAAATTGAAAAATTAAAGAAATTATTGAATTATGATAGAAATAAACAAAGGCTGAAAGAAAAAGAGAAACAATAGGAGTATGAAAGTTTGAAGTGTGAAATAGAAAAGTTGGAGAGAATATTGGAGTATGATAAAAATAATCCAAAGTTAAAGGAAAAATAGAAGCAAAAGAAATATATGAGTTTGAAGTGTGAAATTGAAAGGTTGAAAGGATTATTATAGTATGATAAAAATAATCAAAAATTAAAAGAAATAGAGAAACAAATGGAGTATGAGGTTATTGTTGGCATAAAAAATGATATAGTGACAATAAAGGTTGATATTGAAGCTATTCAATATAAGGAGCTTTGTGTACCCAAATTTGTTTGCACTACATCACATTGTTGTAATCCAACGAGAGATGACCATGCAAGAGACGAACCCTTTTGCAAGGAAGATGATTCAAATGATGATCAATGCCATGCTCTAATAGTTAATGAAAGAGGATATATATTGTGCTATCTTGTAGTAACCTAAGAAGCTATAATTATATCTAGGATTATCCTAATGAATAGCCTTAAGAGTTCCTAAAGCAGTTGACTTCTTATCATTCACTAATAGTAAATGACAAATGTTTTTCATCTCTAGACCCTATTATGAAGGAAAATATGTCATCGTTAAACACTCTTATGAAAGAAAAAGAAAAGAGATACATAGTCAGAAAGGAAAATACAAAAGTATGAATATGAATTACTAATAAATATCTATTTTAGTTGAATGACAGGCGTGAATTATTTACTAACAAATTGTTATGCAAAGAATATTTGTTTTCAAATAGCTTATTCAATATTAGCTGTAGTGTGCTAATAATTCTTACGGGTCTTAAAAAACATGAAAATAGTTTCTATTCATTCTGGTGAAAGTGATAAAGAGTTTCTATTGGATGTGTCATCCTCTACTCCTACATTGGTGAATAAAGAGCATTGATGTATCAAATCCATAAAGTGAAGGAGAAAATGCATAAAAATACAATTAAGAAGTCTTTATCAAAGGTATTGAGATAATTTTATTTATTTTATTTTGTTGATTTTTTTGTATCCTATTTAATGCTTTAATGAAATTTATATTATTATAAAAATTCATCCATGAAGTCCAAGTGTTTCATCACCTTATAAACTACCTAATGATATAAATGATATATGCAAATATGTATGGAATAATTCCCCAAACAAGTAGTTTTAATAGTTTTTGCATCTTTTCCTTTTTTTAAATAAAAATTGTTGATTAATTATTTCTTAATGTTGTGAGGAGAAAATTGTGGATTTTGTTGATATGTATGCAACTAGGAATGAGATGACGACATTAGAACCAAGGAAGTGGCTTTATGATACAGTAAGTTAAATTGTTCATCATGGTTTAATTTAATATATATGTGTGTGTGTGTGTATGTGCATGTTTGTAGGTTTTCGCAATTTTGTTTTCCCAAAAAATATTGGTTGAAGGTAATTAAATATGGTGGGTTATGCATGCATGCTACATGCCAAGGAAGAATCAAACCCTTAGACAAGATGGTAAATGCCATGCTTTGTTTCGGTAAGAAATCGATAGCATTTATAGTTTTATTAAATATTTTATAATTTTTGTAATTGGTTTAAATACATAATTTAATGAATTATGTATGCTAACAATATGAATGATAATTTTTTTATTGCAGTAGGATTGTATCTGGTGTAATTCAACAATTGACTTTAAAGTTGTGTTTGGTATATTACTGGGAATGTGATTGCTAAGTATATAATTGCTAGGAATATAATTTTGCAGTGTTTGATATAATAAGGGAAAGTGATGATTATAGGGAATATGATTGTTGAGAGGATTACATTGTAGTGTTTGGTTTGTAACCATTTTATTCGGAATGTAATGTAAATTGATAAAATTTCCATTAAGTATAAAAAACATATAAGTTGAATAAATTTATAATTTTTAATATAAAATTTTACTTTTCAATTTTAAGAAATTAAAATAATAAATTATAACATTAAAAAATAATATTTTTGTATTAATTATTTAAATATTAAAATATGTAAAATCACTAAATATTTATTTTCACCTTAAACTTATAAAAATTAAAAATAAAAAAATATCCAAAGATAAATCTATCGATAGATCACATTATCTATCAATAGATTATATTATCTATCGATAGATAAATAGCGACTGTCAAAAAATTGAATATAATCTATCGATAAATGTTCTTATCTATTGATAGATATTCAATTTTAGACGTTTCTAACGCTTGCACCAAACATATTTCCCTCCCAAATCCTCTTAATTCCTTAGTAAATTTTCATGATTCTAAGCCATTTAAATGTTTTTTTCTCATTTTGTCATCAAAAGCATAAATTTTTCCCTAAACACTTTCAAATTTTTGAAAATCTGAATTAAGGTTTCCCTAAAGCCAAAGTCTCAATCTATCCAATTTTTAGATTTGGTGGTGAAATTTGACCCAAATGTGCTGGTGATGAGCTAATATTCATGCAGGTAAGGTGAGAAGAAAAAGAAAAAGGTAGAAAGGAACAAAGAGACGAAGACAAAAAGGAAGAAGTTGAAGAAAGTAAAAATAAGAAGAAAAAGTTAATTTGGAAAAAAAATGTAACTTTCCCTCTACAGAGGAAAAGTTACTTCCCCTCTATGAGAGAAAGGTTCCCTTCTCTCACTGTAATGTGATTACAATTGTAAGCACATTACATCCTTTATTTCCTAAACCAAACATTGCTAAGTGATTACAGCCATTTAAATTGTGAAATGGTAATATAAATTTATTCAACATTTATTTTTATGCTATAAATTGTCATTGATTTAAGTTTATTGTAGTATCATGATAAATATTTAACAAATAGTTTTAATTCATATAATTATTATTTATTAATTTGAATTTTATATTGTGTATTGCTCAAATCTTTGCGCTGATGAATGACAGTAATATTGTTGTCGATTTTGCACACACAAATATATGTATCGAACAAGTAATATAGTGATAAAATAGAATATCGTTCCCACAAAGATTTATTCCTAAATTTTACTAAGTACAAAAATCTTATAACAAATCAATCTTATTTAAGTAATCAAAATTTATAAAAAATTAATTAAAATATAATTAAAATAAACACTATATTAACTAACAAACTAAATAAGTTGATAAAAGCAGTATATTAAAGACCTAAGATTATAGGTTTATTCAACATGTCATCTGAGACTAGGTTTTCTTATTATTTATCTTTCCTAGGTGGTTTTACTAACTTAGAATCCAAAGCTACGGACAAGTCTCTGTCAAGTTTTTTGTAAAAATACCTAACTTAATTAGTTCACTATATGTCTATGGGAATCAATTAAATTAAGTTCATTAAGCAAGTGACCTAATGTGGCTATGTATGACAATTGGCGTATGTCTACCTGAATCGCGAATCAGATCACCTAAGTGACGTGAACATATGCTATTTAAACTTTAGTCCAATCTAAAATCTTTTTGTCGAGTTTCAATTAGATTTACAAATCAGTTAATTGTCGACCAAGCAATCAAAAGTATCAAGAATAGATTTGAATGAGCAAAACTACACACATTCATAATAAATAAATAAAAAATTAATATTCAAACTACATGTTGAAATCTACCACAATCCTAGAAAGATAATTTAGCTCATAATAACAAATAAAAACAACATCCAAAGCAAATAAAAAAATTACAAAAGTAGAGAAAGAAACAAATTATTAAAGCTTTATGTTCTCTATTCTCTTTCAAATTCTCTTGTTTTCTTGCCTTGTTATGGGCTCTAAATCTCCATAATAGTTGCTTACCGCCTCCTCCTTAAAACCTTTGAAAAAAGTCCCTTAAATAGGCTCTAAGTAACGTAATTTTCAAAATCTCGTCAGCTTTTTATTTTTAGAAAATCACCTAGCGCTATGGTGCTTCTTCTTTAGCGCTACAGTGCTGAGCTCTCAGAAAAATGTGGCGTGCTTCCTTTCATCAGCACTGCAACCTTGTTCTCCGAGCACTGTGGTGGTCTATCAACTTTGAATATGATTTTTACCTTGATCTTATCCGAACTGGGCAAAGTGATAAACATGAAAGTTTTATTCTTGACTCTTAACTTTCCAATGGCTTAAGAATCACATCAATTAGACTTTGGGATTGAAAGACAAGCTCCAAACACCGTATTTTTTTAATCCATGCATACTATTGCAGTGCTCCAACTTAGACAAATATTTTGACAATAATCCAATCTAAACTGGGAAAAGTAGTCAACATTGTAGCCGTTCCTTTTATCGTTCAAGTGGTTTAAGAATCACTTCATTTGGATTTCTTTAGAAAGAGATGTGGTCAAAATACCACAATATATACGAATGAAACCATCACCATACTTGCACGGATTTTCATCAAATGAGCATTTTTTATCAAATTTTCTACAAAAGCAATAAAAGAAATCAGCAATAACTACTCTTAAAGTAATTTAAAATAAATTAACGTAAAATTTAACTAAAATGACTTAAATTAACTACTCAATATGTAATCAAACTTAAACTAGAAAAATACTATATAATAGAGTTATCAAATATGCATTGATATTTATGTGTGTGAAACTTAAAAGAGAAGGTTGTTAAAATGTTTGACTCTTTACCATTATCTAATGATGAAACCAAAGGATTAAATATAGTAAAAAATGTGATAAACTATGATTTGAACACAATGTCTTAATTTACATGATTAAATTAGATAAATTGGAGTATTTTTATGCAGGTTCATATTTTGAAAAGGTTTTCAAAGGAACTTTATTTGCTAGCCAAAAAACCTAAAAGGAAATTTTTGTCCCTATGATGTTCCACAAGAGTCAAACAAGTAAGTGCCAAATAAAGTATTTGATTTCATTAAATTATAAAAATAATTTATTGAAACATAAATTTTAATATAATCATCAAATTATGTTAATTTTTGTAGCTATGATTGTGGCATGTATTTATGTAAATTTATGCAAACTATGCACCTTAATACCTACGATGAAGTGGTACATCCCTTACCTTTCATGTAATATTACATTGCTTTGTCTTTTTTAATTACTCAATAAATATTATTTTTATATTTTTTCTTTGTAATGTGTAGAGGATTTTGATCGATATATTTTATTGGTTTATCTTGTCGATCACCCTAATAACAAAAGTCATACAATTATGATGAATGCTATTCATAATGGTTTGCGTAATAAGATCATTGCTTATGATACAACAAGAAAATATGAAAGAAGATAAAAAAATGCCTTTAAGTTTATGTTTCATTTATTAATATATGAATCGTTCATCAATAACAATTTTTTTTATTATTTGGCTTTATTGTTGTTTTTTATTTTTGAAAAATAGAGCAATCTCCAACTTAAATATACCAAAGTACAAGCTAAACGATTTTTGTATTAGAAAATGTCAAAGATTTAAGTTTCTCTGGAGCATTATCCATTTATTTGTTCTTTACTTACATGGGAAAACTTTGGTATTTTGAAATTTTTTACTAATTACCCATATGTCTAGATGGCATTGAATACTGCCGTAAGCTATTTGTGCTAACTACAAATGAATGTTTCATCTCCAATGATTCGAGCTCCATGTACATTCAAAACAAAACATTGCCTATAAGATGTTTTAGCTTTGCCACGATGCCCAAGTAAAATACTCCAAACAAGAACTTGGCTTTTTTTGCAAATCTACCATACTCCTTGTCTAACAATCATGTCAAGATCTTATTTTTGAGTTTTTGAAACAAATGATTCAGTTGTTAAACTCCAAGACGACATATACATTTTTGCTAAGCTAGTCAAATATTTTCATTAAAATCAACAAGTAGGTGCAAAAAGTCAGCCTAAGAGGCCATAAGTATAGCAACTACAAGCAAAAAATGAAAAGAATAATCTGTTGGAAAGAGAAAAACAAAAAAAATGAAGCCATGAGGCAACACCTACTAGCAGGAGCTTAAAGCAATAAGCAATTCCATAAAAGAGAGCTTAAAGCTATGGCAAAGACTTAAGTACATAACACAACATTTAGCAACACAAAAAATCATAGCATAGCAATGCAGCATTGACAAAACAGAAAACTTCAGTCCAATCATGTTTAATTGTATTCCAAAAACAAGCATAATAAAAAATGATACAAAAGTCATCATCAAACTCAATCTCTAATTTTTCTTCATGTAAACCTTCAACAAGACAATGAAGTCTTTTTGTTAGGAGAGCAAAGTTCCTCCATTCAGTCACTGATAGAACAAAGTTTATCATACTTGCATACAAAAAATAGATTCAAAGAGGTAGAAACTTTTGTGGTAAAAATCTCGACCTCATTGTCATTGTTATGTGTTATTCTTCTTGAAACAACACAGAATAGATAATAAATAAAACAAATATATAATAATTATCATTATTAGTTTTTTAATATAATATATGTTATCTCATTATACCTCTAATGAATCACCACCAAAAAGTGTTCCCAATTGAGCTGGCCATACTTCTTTATTTCTCTTATCTACATCAACATTACTATCATCATGAAAGCTAATGGTTGAGTCCAAACTGCGACGTGTTAATTCTAGTTGTGGACATTTATTTCTTGTGTGACCTTTCATTATGCAATGACCACATTTCTGTGACTCTTTTTTCCCTTCATCTTTAGGTCTAACTTTGCTTTTAACTTTCACTCTAGTAGGATCATGCACATGTTCTATCAAATTTGAAATTCCATTCGTTTCAAATTTGCACATCTTTTCATATTGCCTTACTAAACTAGTTATTTCTCCCCTTGCTTTGTTAAATGTCTCGATGAATTGAGAAGTGGCATGATATAACCTATTACAATGAGAGCTTAAAGAAGCATACCATAGCATTGTCTAGTATTTGGGATCAACATATTTGTCCACAATTGTAGGTGCATCATCTTTGGCATTTTTTGTCCATCTTTTCATTATAAGACTCAAAGGGATTCTATTTAATTGCTCTAAATTCATTACATGAAATATACGTGCACATGGTATACCATTTGTTTCAAATTTAAGGCATAAGCATTTTATATTTTCATCATCTGCATGAAACTCTACACTTATTTGCTCAGAAAGATCTCCATATTTCATCAATTAATACTCCCATATAGATGGCCCATCATCAATGCAGCATTCATGATAATATAATTCTTATAGATGCACCTCATCTATAAACGTTTTCAATTTTTTTCTTGTATAAACACTTACAGCATGCTTTTCAATATCCTTGAAAATTTTCCTTGAAATTGGCTCTGTATGGGTGGATATGTAATCTTCACCAATCTCCTTATTCTGAATATTTTTAGTTCCATCTTCAATTGCTCGAACAAACTTCAATAACATCTTTCTCCCGTTTACAGTAAAAGCTATAAAAGAATTCAAACCTTCACAACGTGATGTACTTGTAATCATTCCAAAAATATGACCACTCAATTATGAATGGGCCCACATATTCTTCCTTTTAAACATTTCATCTATCCATTGATGTCCTTGTAATGCAAATTTATTTACCATCTATTTCCATTCTCCTTCAAACTTATCAATTGTCCACCTAGATTTCATGCAAGCTTTGAAATTTTGAACAAATCCAAGTTATGGGATGTTTGCTTGGGCATTATGAGCAAGATGCAAGAGCATAGCCTATGTCGAACTCCAGGGAACACCATTTTCAATGCCTTTCTCGTAGCTGGACCTCCATTAGTAACCACAGATATTGGGTTTTTCTTCATCATACATTCTAAAAATGTGGTCAAAGCCCAAATATAGCTTTCAACATCTTCATTTGCAAGTAATGCTAATGCAAAAATGGTCATCATATCATGATGGTTCACACCAATGAAAACCGAAGGTGGGAAATTAAATGTGTTTTTCTTGTAAGTTGTGTCAAATGCCAAAACATCACTGAAACAAACATTATCTGATCTTGATATGGAGTCTACCTAAAATAAATTCTTCAGTTTGTTCTCATCATCAGTCGTTTACTTCATGTAGAATCGATTTTAGATTTCTTTTTCCACATAAAAATATAACAACGTTGCTTGAACATCACCATGATTTACTTCAACACGTCTTTTAGTTGCCATACAATTGTAAAAATCTTTACGAGTAAAGCCAACATTTTGAATGCCTCAAGCTTGAGTTGCAAAAACATTCACCACTTGACATGTTTTGATGCCTACAACTTTCATAGATTTTGCTTTACATTCATAAGCTACTTTAATATTCGTATTCGATCGAATGAAGCATATTTGAGCAGGATTTACCATTTTATAATTATGTTCAAGTTCACAATGTGAAACACACTATTTTCTTGTATCTTTGTTCAGAATGACCCAAATGTTAGCATAGCAATTTGTTTTAGGTGACCTTCTAGGTTATCGCACCCGATTCTCAATCTGTTCCCATTTTTCAACCTTACATCTTTCTTTCGAACAAGTAAACTGCTCCATAACTTCAATTCCATTTTTGTCTCACCTACTGCTACCTTTACGAACACCAAAGCCCATGGCACAAGCATATGCTTTATAAAATTCATAAGCACCTTTGACATCATCAAACTTCAAACCTAGTATATCATTTTTTGCAAGTTCATGCAAATATTTTGCATCTGAAAAATTATTTTCTTCACTCTCCATTAGCCTACACATATTAAACATAAATAATATATAATTAAAACCTAACATACTCATAAAGTATTAAATCAAAAAACTTACTTCAATGCAATAATATTGGAGGCTAAGTATAAAATCTTAATTATTTCCAAACAAAAATTACATGCAATAATTAAATCACATTAAAAAAAATTGGTAAAATTTCAATACTACTATATGAGCTATTTTTTTCAAATGATCATCAAAACACAATTTAATTAAAATTTTTTTGACAATGTTGAACTTTGCAAATGACATAACAATAATTGTTCAACCAACACTAGATGCAACCCTTAATTTATATTTATGACAATAATATATTCACCGTTTACTAGTATATAGTTAAAATAGGGCTCCTTTCATGCTTACAAATACAAACATGAAGGGGAATACATGATCCCTATAGGTGTTGCCTTAGAAGTAAGCATTGATAGAACCTCTTGTCCTGAAAACTCTTCGATCGGGGATGGGTTTACTGTCATAAAGTTTGTACAGAAAAATTGTTTAGTAATTGAAGGGGAATTTGAGAGTGAAAGACAATAAAATTGTCCAGTAAAGCAACCAAAAAAATTAATAAAATTAAAAGAATTGATAATCTTGAAGGGTCTCCATTGAAGAAATCTTATCCACAGTTATGAAACATGGTTAAAGCCTACAAAGAGAATTATTCTTACGAGGGTCATAACTAGAACCAAAACAACCACAAGCAACAACAACCACATTCAGTAGCAATTTTTCTTGAACAACAGCATCTATCTCCCTCTTGACTGTCGAGGGAGAAAATTGCCATGGTGGGGGAAATTCATCTCCCTAATGGACTCTTTTATCATCAAGTGTTTTATTAGACACAAATTGTTTGTGTGGCTTTTAATCAATGGTTGTAATTTCATCATTAAAAATCATATGGTTAGTATTACAAATGCATAATAACAAAAATAAAAACACATGTAATTTAAATTAAACATTTAAAAACCTTGATTTAATATCGTAAGAATTAATTTAAACGATTATAAAAGTGAAAAAAAATTAACAAAATATTAACTTAAATGTGTCAGATTTAACGTAACAAGTTAATTATGTAAAATAAACATAACTTTTAGGGAAATTAAACATTTAAATTTTTATTTTCAATTTTAAAGTGTTTTATGGCTTACAACTTTTAATCTATAAATGAATAATTGTAAGGATAAAATAATTATAGTATTAATTAGTACTTGAAAAGTCTTCACGTAAAATAGTAAGAATTAATGTAAAACATTATAAAAGTGAAACAAAGATTAACAAAATATTAACATAAATGTGTAAGATTTAACATAACAAGTCAATTATGTCAAATAAATATAATTTTTGAGATAATTAAATATTTAAAATTTTATCTCTAGTTTAAAGTGTTTTACAACTTACAAATTTAATCTATGCGAGAATAATAGTAAGGATACAAAGAATTATGTCAAAAATTAGTAATTGAAAAGTAGTGACGTAAAGCTATAAGAATTAATGCAAAACATTATAAATGTGGAACAAGAATTTTCAAAATATTAATATAAAGGTGCGACATTTAACGTAACAAGTCAACTATGTCAAATAAACATAATTTTTGAGGAAATTAAAACTTAAAATTGTTATTCTCAAGTTTAAAATGTTTTATGATTGACAAATTTTAATCTATGCACAAATAATAGTAAAGGTAAAAAGAATCATGGTGAAATTTAATAGTTGAAAAACTTTGACATAAAAACGTAAGAATTAATATAAAACATTATAAAGGGGAAATAACTATTGACAAAATATTGACGTAAATGTGTGAGGTTTCATGTAACAAATCAATTAGGTCAAATAAACATAATTTTTGAAAAAATTAAACATTTAAATTTTTATTCTCAAGTTTAAAGTGTTTTACAACTTATAAATTTTAATCTATGTGTAAATAATAGTAAAGATAACAAGAATTATGGTGAAATTTAGTAGTTGAAAGCCTTAAGATAAAGTGGTAAGAATTAATGTAAAATATTATAAAGATGGAACTAGCATTGTCAAAATATTGACGTAAATGTGTCAGTTTTAACGTAATAAGTCAATTACGTTAAATAAACATAATTTTTGAGGAAATTGAATATTTGAATTTTTATTCTCGAGTTTAAAGAGTTTTACGGCTAACAAATTTTAATCTATGCATGAATAATAGCAAGGATATAAAGAAATATGGTAAAAGTAGCAGTTGAAAAGTCGTGACATAAAACTGTAAGAATTAACGTAAAACATTATAAAGGTAGAATAAGCATAGTCAAAATATTAATATAAATATGTAAGATTTAACATAAAAAGTCAATGATGTCAAATAAATATAATTTTTGAGAAAATTAAACATTTAACTTTTTATTCTTGAGTTTAACTAGTTTTATGGCTGACAAATTTTAATTTATGACTGAATCATAGTAAGGATAAAAAGAATTATGGTCAAATTTACTAATTAAAAAACCTTGTTATAAAATTGTAAGAATTAGTGTAAAACATTGTAAAGATAGAACAGGTACTGTCGAAGCATTAACGTAAATGTATGGGATTTAGTTTAACAAGTCAGTTATGTTAAATAAATATAATTTTTAAAAAATTTAAACATTTAAATTTTTGTTTTTGAGTTTAAAGTGTTTAACAGCTTACAAATTTTAATCTTTGCATTAATAATAATAAGGATAAAAATAAATTATGGTGAAATTTAGTAGTTGAAAAACCTGGATTTAAAGTGGTAAGAATTAATATAAAACATTATAACGATGAAAGAAGCATTATTAAAATATTAACGTAAATGTGTGAGATTTAGCGTAACAAGTCAAGTATATCAAATAAACATAATTTTTTTAAAAAATTAAATATTTAAATTTTTATTCGTGAGTTTAAAGTGTTTTACTGCTAACAGATTTTAATCTATGCAAGAATAATAGTAAGGACATAAAGAATTATGTTGAAATTTAGTAATTGAAAACCTTTGATGTAAAGTGATAAGAATTCACGTAAAACGTTATAAAGGTGGAACAAGTATTGTTAAAATATTGATATAAATGTATAAGATTTAACATAACAAGTCAATTATATCAAATAATTTTTGAAAAAATTAAACATTTGAAGTTTTATTCTTGAGTTTAAAGTGTTTTACGGTTGACAAATTTTAATCTATTCATGAATAATAATAATATAAGGATAAAAAGAATTATGATGAAAATTATTGGTTGAAAAGTCATGACGTAAAGCCATAAGAATTAAAATAAAATGTTATAAGGGTCGAACAAAGATTGTCAAAGTATTGACGTAAATGTATGAGATTTAACATAGTAAGTCAATTATGTCAAATCAACATAATTTTTGAAGAAATTAAACATTTAAATTGTTATTCTCAATTTTAAAGTGTTTTACAACTTACAAATTTTAATCTATGCATAAATAATGATAAGGATAAAAACAATTATAGTGAAAATTAATTATTGAAAAACCTTGACGTAAAGCGATAGGAATTAGCTTAAAACATTATAAAGGTGAAACAAGCATTTTCAAAACGTTGACATAAATGTGTGAGATTTAATATAATGAATCAATGATGTCTAATAAACATAATTTTTAGAGGAATTAAACATTTGAATTGTTATTCTCGAGTTTAAGGTATTTTACGACTTACACATTTTAATCTATAAATAAATAATAGTAAGAATACAAAGAATTACAGTGAAATTAGAAGTAGAAAAACCTTGACATAAAACTGTAAGAATTAATATAAAACATTATAAGGGTTGAACAAGCATTGTAAAAATATTGATGTAAATGCATGAGACTTAATGTAACAAGTAAAATCCTACCTTTGAGAAGGTCTTATTCGGTTTCCTATGCGGATCACTATTGAAGGCCAAGCATTTAGGTGGTTGAAGATTTGACAAATCTTAAGGATGAAGAGGCAAATATTTTGGTCGTAGGATTTCAGACCATCTTATTATTTTTTTGAAGTTTATTGCTTCATCACAAGCGCTTTTGATCTAATTGGCTCTTGATTACTATATCTATAGTAAGATATGTAACTCTTACAGTTATGAATGTTTATAATTAATTTAAAAAATTACATAAAAAATACAAACATTGATATAATAGTATTTGACTGTTTCTCTAAGTAAATACTAGGTTATTATTCCGCTGCTTTATTTTTCTAATTTCTTAATTAATTTCATGTTTGAGTATGAGGTCGAATCTTAACAGTGGTATCAGACCCATTGTTTGATATTTTCATGTAAATGCCTGCTTAATTCTTGGCGATAATTAATTGCATTGATTTATGTGTTGATTTGGTGTATATCAATTTTGAAGGTTTTCTTTAAAATTTGTTTTTCTGTTTTAATTTAAATCTAGACAACATGTAATTAATTCATTGAAACATATTTTAAAAGGGTTAAAATCATGTTTAGTTGAAGAATTATTAATTGGATTAAAAGGTTTGTAAAGCCAAGTTAAAACTAAATAGCTTTGAGATGTTTTTGAGACTAATGTGCCGATTATTTTTTACTAACATTGGGTAAGTGTTATGAGTAGTTTTTAATTCTTAAAAGTTAGTTTTTTCAAATTAAATTACTGCATGTTTTGACCAAACCTGATTTAGTATGAAAAAGGTTTATAAAAATCATTTTTTTGAGTTCCAAAACAATAAAGATTTAATGTAGAAAATTTTGAGCCACTATGATCGATTTTGGTAGCTTAATTCTTCATAAATTTTGTGTTTAATTGTTAAACATACTTATTGAAAATTTTCAGCAACATTTTCATGAGTTTGACTTATGATTTAGGAGCTTTAAGAGCACTTGAAAGTCATCTATTTTAATTTTGGGTGATTTATAAAAAATAGGAAATTATTTCCTACTTTAAAAGCAATTCCTAAAATAAAAGATAGAATTTAGTTTTGGGTGTTTCATAAAGAATAGGAAATTGTTTCCTACTTTAAAAAAAAATTTCTAAATTAAGGATAGCATTTTAATTTGAAAAATTCATAAAAAAATAGTTTCCTACTTTAGAAGAAATTCCTAAAGTTATGTGATAGCATTTAACTTTTCTTAAAATTTTGGTTTGACTAAAAGTTTCCAAAATTTATTAAGTCATCATTTAGGTAACTTGAAGAACATACAATTTGAGAAATTAATCCATGTTCTAAATGTTAGAAATTAAAATGTTGTCTTAGATATAATTTGAAGAAGTTTACCTAAAATAAATAGGTTTCCAAAATTAAAAAGAGTTTTAATCATAGAGAAAATTAAAATGAAAAGTCTTAAAAAGGAAAATTTTATTTCAATGAATTTTTAATAAGAAATAAGAAGTAAAAGGTTTACTTTAAGTGTTTTGAAAATAGAAATTTCTTAAACATTAAATAGAAATAAAACAATACCAAATAATTTGAGTCTAGCACTTTAAATGAATTAATTGACGCTTTTCTCAAATAACACACAAGATCACCAAGTGATATTGAGTTTGCATTTATTTCTATACTTTTGATTGTGATTATAAAGCATGAGGACGATTATGGACTTAGACCTTAGAAGATTAGGTCATAGATGGTTAAATTTATTTCTCATGGTATTTATTTTAAATTAGAGTCTACACACTGTGCCTTATTTTTATTTTCTCTAGGTTGTAAAATTCTTTTATCACCTAACTTCTCTTGAATGTAACTCAAGGTTTCTTGATTATAGAATGTAATTAGTTACATTAATGTGTAAAACTAAGGTTAGCTAGAAAAGTGTTTGTAACTTGAAGATGAAGATCCAAAGGTGCCATGGAGATTCAAAAAGATTACAAGCAAAGCCTGAAGACGGTGTTTTTATAAATCCCCTACAAATTTGACCAACTAATTTTCTTAATGGCTCGAAAAAATTAGAATTAGTAAAGTCCATAATCATCATAGTAGTTGGCATGAGATGGATTTATTTTTTAGTATATATATATATGATATATGTGAAATGTGATAAATGCTATGCATATCAACAACGTTAAATCAATGAGACCTTAATTAATGAATTAACAAATAAAAATCCCTCATTAATAAATTGAGTCAAAAAGTTACCTTCCACAATATAACAAGAAAACCAGGTTGCTCTTTTAATTGGAGGCTTGTTAAGTCACTCAAGGCCAAACTATTACCAGAGTATGTTTGAGTTATTGGTGGGTCTTACTCAACTTGTACCATGTTGTTTGGATGTGTCATACTTGACCACAAAGTATTGGAGGCATAGTTAAAGAATATATATATGATACATTTAAACAAGGAGTTGTCACCTAACTGATCTAGGAGTTGTATAAGATACAATTGGTATACTAAGTTATCTACCTAATTAGTGTCATCATGACTTGTTGAGTCACTTAAGGTCATGGTGGAATGAAAGGGTCCAAGCTTAATAAGAAGTTTAAAGCTTATATTTCTCGAAATAGTAAAAAAGGGCTATTATTTTGATAAAATATTAAGCATAATCATATAAGATTCTAAAACCTTATCTTTATGATTATATAATTTGCATTAATGACTAATAATCATATATATTGGTTTATATAGGATATAAATCTATCATGGCGAATAGTTTGTCACTTAGAAGCATACTTGATGCAAACAAGTTGGCAGGCCCAAATTTCATTGACTGGGTTTGCAATATCAAGATTGTCTTGAAACCAAAGAAAAAGGCTTATATCCTAGATGTCCTATTCTTGAGGAACCTAATGATGATGCTAGAAATGTGGAAAATGAAGCCTATAGAGTTTATATGAATGATCTCTATTAGGCCACATGTGTGATGTTGGCTAATATGGCTCCAGATCTTCAAAAGCAACATGAAGCTATGAATGCTCTGGATATTATCTTAAACCTTAGAGAAATGTTCGATAAGGAAAGCCGTATAGAGAGATTCGACATTTCAAGGGAATTGTTTTGATGTAAGATGCCTAAGGGAAGCCAATAAGGCTTCATGCACTTAAAATGATGGGATATATCACTCAAATTGAGCAGTTGGGTTGGGTTATGGATCATGATTTGAGCATAGATCTTGTACTCTCTTCATTACCAGAGAGCTATTCACAATTTGTGTTGAACTTCAACATGAACAAGATTAAGGTAACTTTATCGAGTTTATTGAATATGGTCACACAAGCTGAGAATACCATTACAAAAGAAAAGCCTTTAGCTCATATTGTCTCTTCTAAGAAAAATAAAAATAACAAAAGAAAATTTTCTACGAAAGACAAGGATGAAAAGGCATCAACTTCAAAAGGTATAAACTCTACTCGAGGAGTGAAAAAGGACAAGGACAATGACAAATGCCATTTTTACGGCAAACTAAGGCATTGAAGGCGTACTTGCAAGGATTATCTTGAATCCATCAAAAGAAAGAAACAAAAGGAAGCTTCCACTTTAGGTATGAATCA
>NW_018397266.1:7076920-7077101 GCF_002168275.2 Theobroma umbraticum
TATTTTGCACTACTTGGTATATGATACCTTACTCTTTACTAATGGTTTTAATATGTGTGATATATTGAAGGACCTAAGGATAAGGAGCTGTGAAGAATAAGATCATAAAGGGGACAACCTTAATTGATGGTGATCAAGCTTGTCGACCTATTTAGATTGTGGAACAATAAATAATTTTAGA
>NW_018397266.1:7077111-7077943 GCF_002168275.2 Theobroma umbraticum
TTTTCATGACATGATTGTCAAGATGAGATGCTTTGGTTTTAGGCCTATGGCTGAATACTTTATCTTATGTTTAGAAAACATAGATTTATATTTTGCTAGCATGGGATGCTTAGCTTATATATATTTATATATTTACATTACATCTCATTTTATTTTAAAATTGTTCTAAATTATTTATCCTTAAGTATAACCTTGCATATAAGATAATCAATACTAAGTCATAATGATAAGATCATTGTGAGATTATTTTCCTTTTGATTATGAATCGAAAAGGAAATTAATAAGATGACTTAGATTAAATTGAGTCCTAACTCAATGAATTCAAAATAGGATTATGAACATATTTAGTCAAGGAGCATTCTTATTGAAATCTTATATTTAAATTAAGATTACTTAAACTAAATAACAATTTATTGTCATATTGAATTCATAAGAGATGAATCACAAAGCATTCCAAACCTGGTTAATCGCATGGACTAACATTTGAGAGGATTTCATCCCATAACCAATGATAAATGACTAATGACATGTAAGTATACATAAAAGTTATGGATATAACACCCCAAAGGAAAGTAAATAAGTTTACTTGGTAAGATTTCTATACATGATATAAATAGTGGGAGCTAATAACACATTAAAGGCCAAAGGTCATGAAATTATAAAATCCAATAGATAAAATCTATGCACAAAGGTTGATTTACCAGGATGCATAAAATGCATAATTCATCTATTAAACAGAAACCATTAGTGGGATGCATATTGATTCACTACTCATGTAAGATGAGTATACTAAATAATCTAACATCAATGATTGGATAATAATCTTTATTCA
>NW_018397266.1:7077953-7135972 GCF_002168275.2 Theobroma umbraticum
TTCAAAATAGTTGAATACATTGAATAAATAAATATATTTTGTGTACATCATAAGTTTAGTGGGAGTAAGATAAGTTACTCATTAAAAGTATATAAGATATATTTACCAGTCTAAGAAAAACAAAATGAGACTAAAAAAAAACTCAACAAAAGAATTTAAGATGACATGTTAAAAGAGTTTAACATAGAGAGAATCTTAAATGTTAAAAGTGATATAAAGTCATGATTAAGCAGTTGTATTGAAATGGTTCTAAAATAAGAGATAACTGCATGATTATATCTATAATCGGATACAAACCTTTTGTTTAGGCTACAAAAGAAAAGATCTTTAGATCATTGGTTTAATGAACCAATAAATGATTTTGTGTTGTTAAAGTAACAACAAGAGCCATAATAATGGAATCAAGGTCTCGTTGTTATCTAAATTAGTATTTCGATTATGATAATGAAAATTGTTAAACATATAAATTAACACATTCTCAAATATTGCAATTTGAGTTATCCTAGTAGAGACAGAATCACTAAGTGAAAGAGTTTGATTTTGGAAATGTTAGCAATTGACTCAAGTGCAAATGGGAGACTATTGGTGTATGCCCTTGAGCCAATTAGATTGGTCAAGGAATATAGATTGTCATTTAATGTCATTTAATTGCATAACTATATGTGATAGAGGTTTTCCTTCATGTTAGTGCAATAGTAAGGAGTTATTAAGTACTAATTAGATGAAGCCTATGGAACATAAAGACCTTGCAAGAGATTTGTAAAGTTGTTATAATTATAAGATCACTATGCATCAAAGCCATGTTCTTAAAATTTCTCTTGGTCATTGTATTGTTAGGATAGGGCATTGACTATGCTCAAAGATTGGTACATGTTAAACCTCCTTACTTGGGAATAAGCAATCGATCTTATAGATTGAAGTATATGGGATACTTAAGGATAACATGTAAGTGCTTGTTTAAGAACAAGTTCACTGAACATGACCTGCTATAAGATTTTCATTTGGTATTTCACTTAAGTGTCTATAGATTATGTTCTCATGTGATAGTTGTGCAACTAGTCCTTGGACTTAAGACACCAGGTCACCTTGTATGGGAATGACATACTTTGATTTCACCACCATAAGTCTGGAGGTGACCAAATGCCTAAACATAATGTTTTTGGGTATCCATGTGAAGGTGAATGACTGGTCAAAAAAGGATTCATCACCTTAAGTGATGTGAGAAGATATATCTCACTTGTTCTCAATTATTGATTAACTTGTATTAAATCTTTGGTCAAAGCATGGTGAATTTGAGGAAAGTTAGTTTTTCAAATTCATAAGGTTAGTCATGAATTATGAGAACTAATATGGAATGCTATAAGTAGACACTAAGCCATGCTTTATGATATATTCGAGATATTTGATGAAAGGATTGTATTGCACTGAGAGGGTTATCATTGAAGGGCTTTGTCATATCTTTAATTGCCTCTCTAACATTTGCGTGGCCATGATGTATTATTAGATGCTGCTCGTGATCTATAAATATAAATCAATTATCAAATTGATATTTGATTAGGATTTATTTTTATTACCAATAAGTTAGAAGCATAATGGGTCACTCACTTTAAGTGACATGATTGAGATTAAATAAGGATAATCAATTAAGTTGGACTTAATTGGAATAGATCAAAATAAAGTGAAAAATTAATTAAGTTCACAAAGACTTAATTAAATTAAAATACAACTGTTGTATACAGGGTTATAACTTAGTTTGACTATATAAATATGTTATGTTAGCAACTAAAACTTCAAGCCTCTAGCCACTTTTCAGTCGTTTCATGGAATAAGAAAAAAAAATAGTTTTCTTTGTCTAACAAAAATAAGATTCGATAAGAATTTTTGATCTTTTTGTTTTAGAAACAAAACTTGCTAGCACAGGTAAAATCCTATCTATGATAAGGTTTTATTCAGTCACTGTGTTGATTACTATTAGAGACCAAACACTTGGATGGCTGAAAATTTAACAAATCCTAAATTTGAATAAGCAAAGATTTTGGTTACAGGATTTTAGACCATTTTATTCATTTTTTGGGGTTTCTTGCTTCATCACAAGCATTTTTTGATTTAATTGGCTCTTGATTATGTTATCTTGAGTAATGTATGTAACACTTAAACTTATAAATGTTTATAATTAATTTGAAAATTACATGAAAAACACAAACATTGATCTAATAGAATTTGACTATTTTTTTAATTAAATGCTAGTTTATTATTTCGCTACATTATATTTTTAATTTCCTGATTATTTTCATATTTGAGCATGAGGTCGAATCTCAGCAATATGTAGCTAGTAGTAGAGCATGAAGTTAATGAATCTTTATTCAATTTAATTTGCATAGACATATAGTACGTTAATTGGGAAAAATATTTTTATGAAAAACTTGATAGAGACTTGTAAATAATTTAAGACTCTAGGTTAGCAACTTAATCTATTAAACAAAGTTAAGAGAGAGAGAGAGACAATAATTAGATGAAGTATTAAGTAGCATCATAATCTTAGGTCTAAAAGTCAATCGTATTTAATGAAATAATTTTGGCTGGTTAGTTTTGATTAACTTTAGTCTTTAGTTTGTTAAAATTAATTTTTTTTAATTTAATTTTTAATTGTTTGGATAAGATTAGAGTGGAATAAATTTAGTAGTTAGCAATTAAGAATTAATTCAATATTTCGTGGGAACGAATTCTACTTTCTACTATATTACTTGTTAACGATACGTGCACTTACGTGAGAAATCAACAACATGAAGCGATAAGAATTAACGTAAAACATTATAAAAGTGAAATAAGCATTTTCAAAATATTGACGTAAATATGTTAGATTTAACGCAACAAGTGAATTATATCTAATAAATATAATTTTTGAAGAAATTAAATATTTAAATTGTTATTTTTAAGCTCAAAGTGTTTTACGACTTATAAATTTTAATCTATACATGAATAATAGTAAGGATAAAAAGAAGTACGGTGAAAATTAGTATTTAAAAATCCTTGACATAAAGTGATAAGAATTAACATAAAACATTAAAGTGGAATAAGTATTTTCAAAATATTGATGTAAATGTGTTAAATTTAAGGTAACAAGTCAATTATGTCTAACAAATATAATTTTTGTAGAAATTAAACATTTAAATTGTTATTCTTAAGTTTAAAGTATTTTATGGCTTACAAATTTTAATCTAACTATGAATAATAGTAAGGATACAAAGATTTACGGTAACAATTAATATTTAAAAAGCCTTGACGTAAAATGATAACAATTAACAGAAAACATTATAAAGGTGGAACAAGCATTTGCAAAATATTAACGTAAATATGTAAGATTTAATATAATAATTCAATTATATCTAATAAACATTATTTTTGGAGAAATTAAACATTGAAATTATTATTCTTGAGTTTAAAGTGTTTTACGGCTTACAAATTTTAATTTATGCGTAATAGTAGTAAGGATAAAAAGAATTATAGTGAAAATTAATATTTAAAAAGCCTTAACGTAAAGTGATAAGAATTAACATAAAATCTTATAAAGGTGGAGAAAGAATTATCAAAATATTGATGTAAATATGTGAGATTTAATGTAATAAGTCAATTGTGTCAAATAAATATAATTTTTGAAAAAATTATACAATTAAATTTTTATTCTCAAATTTAGAGTGATTTACAATTCACAAATTTTAATTTATGCATAAATAATAGTAAGGATAAAAAGAATTATGATAAAATTTAATCATTGAAATCCCTTGATGTAAAATGACAAGAATTAACGTAAAACATTATAAAGGTGGAGAAAGAGTTTTCAAGATATTGACATAAAATTGTGAGATTCAACATAACAAGTTATACTAATAATTTTAATTGAATTAAATTAGTTAGAAATAATATCAAGACAAAAATAATAATATTTTTATATTTTAAAGTAAGAAAAAGAATAAAAATAAAAATTATTTAATATTTAAAATAAATTAAATTAATTTAATGATTATCTATATTGTTAATAAAAAATGGATAAATTTAAAAATTATTTATGTTGTTTATTTGTTAACTTGTTAAGTAGATTTTTATTATTTTTTTAAAAATTATTTTAATTAACCTTACAATAAGGTTAGCTTTACTGTAGAATTCACACGAGGTCAAACAATTAGAAAATCTGAACGCTCAAAGAAATTTTGCACCAACTTACCTAGTGTTCCTTTGAACACGCAAGTGATGAAAGGATCAGACAAACACAAATAGCAATCACAACAGCGACGGTTTGTTCTTTGTTTCATGAAATTTCATTTTCACAATGGTCCGAGTGGTTCCATAATAGAAGTGGGTGAGTCTAAGTGATAGAAAATGATTTCTAGGATTCCTTTGGCTTTTTACGAACCTAAATCTGTCCCTTCCCTCGTGGAAGAACATGATGGTGGTGGTAGGGATTTAATGACGTTAGCTAGCAAGAATTTGGGGTCAAAAACCAAAAGCAAAATTGAATCTTTCCTCCACTCAACTGTTGAATATACAAAACGACAACATTTATAAAGTATGTGCAGACAATAGACAGGGACAATCTCAAGATTACGTATCCGATGCCTAAAATCTAAAAGCAACGTAATTGTCGTGCTGCGTGATATTTATGTGGAGAGCGTTCCACTGTACCACTTGGCTAAGTTCTTGGCAATTGAGACTCCAAGACTAAACGGCTTTCAAGGTGGAAAAAAGTTGCTTCATATCTGGTGCCTGTCAATCCTTGGATTGAGATGATGACTGTTATTAGCCATTCATTGCCTGATCCATATCAATCTAGTTTGAAAAAGACTATCTCAACATTATCTCATCTTTAATGAACTGTCATCATAGTAAATAATGATTTAACTCTATAATGGAATTAATATGTCTCTGACGTTAAAAATATATATATGGCTATGAATGAACATTAGTACTGAGTCTCCAAGGGTTATAATTAAGTTCATCGTCCCAACTTTGGATTAAAGAAACCCCTCTTTAATATGTCTATTCTCTTCTAACTTTCTTCATATTGACAAGTCACATGGCTTTCTTTTTCCCTTCAATATAATCATGCATCTGTCAAAGAAAAAAACAGAATATTCAGAGATTCTAGCTCTACATTTAGATTTATCTAGCAGTTTCCGGTCAATCTTCTTGATATGCACTTGATACATGGAACATTATAGCCCTATAATCTGCCAAACAGCAATGAAATGTATATATCACAATTTCCTGATATATATTATATACAAATGAACACGATTTCACGTCTCAAATTTGTTACTCAAAAAAAAAAAAATTGCGACATATTTTGAAATCGTGATTTTTGGCAGTTCATGGCTGCTCTTTTAGCAATAATAGCAAATGTTGGAGATATGATTATTTAAGGAAACCATTGTGTTTTAGACTTTTGAGATAAAACCCATAATGATCATTCTATTTAGATAAGATTATATAAGATAATGGTGAACACCTCCACTAGCAAACAATGTCTTGTAGCAAGTACTTCTTCCGAGCATGCAAAGTTGACTTGAAATGGATCGAGCAATGCACCCTCGAAGAAGATCAACCGTGGCTTCGTTTTGCAGCCATGATGAAACATTTAGGAGCCATTTGAGGAATGTTTGGAAGTTTGAAAACTAAGGATCGACCTAAGGGAGAGAAGAATCGAGGTTGGAATAGAGGGATCGAGCTCTTGATGTTAAAGGTCGGTCATTTTTTAAAAAATAAAGCTTTTGAAGCTCTTTCATATGATGTGTCAATGGCGAGATGCCAAAGAAGAATGCAAATGACCTGACCATATACTAACAGCTTCCTATAGCCTTTGACTATTTTCACCATTTCGTTAAAGATAAATTGAGCTGGGTCTATTGGAGTTTGTGCATTGATATGGTGCATAAACTAGAGATCCTTAAGTGACACCATAGAGTGTTTGCTACCAAAGGAACGAAAAGTGTGGCTCACTATAAGATGGAGGAGATGATCACCTGAGGATAACCTTGTAAAACTGTTGGGTATGTTCAGATTTGTCATTGAGTTCAAAAGCATTTCTTGTTCAAGATCTCTTTCGGAAATGTTTTCATCATCAATGTAAGTAAGGGCATCCCTACCATATCAAAACCTTAAGGCTCTTTTAATTAAGTTTTGGGCATAATATATAAATAGTTATATTTATAATGTGGAAATTGAAATAATGTAAATAAAATTATTTCAATTTAATTTTCATTGAACTCAATTAAAATAGTTTAATTAAGTCATGGGCTATATTATAATGTGTTATAATTTGGAGTGCTTTATTGCAAAATTAAAGTTAATTTTAACCTAGCTATATAAATCACATTTAACTATTATTCCACATATTAAATAAAAGAGTTTTCAGAAAATTAAAAAAAAAGGTTCTTTTTTCTTGTGTGCCGTTACCTACTTTTTGAAGAAGAAAAAATTGTTTTTAAAATAACTTTTCAAGTGTGTGATTTGGCCATCCTTGTGAGAAGTGAAGAGGGACATATGTTGTCCCTTTTTGCTAGCACAAAAGCATAGTTAAAATTTCCCTTCTTTGCTGAATAATTCAAGTGAAATCGTGTGTACTACCATTGGAGGTCAAGAACTTAATTGGTTAGGGTTCTGGCTTCTTGAGGTGTTCACAGATTACATTGAGGAGATTAATAATCCAATCAGAAAAATGTTGGCAAGGTTAGCTTTTGATTTTATGGTTTTATATGTTATTCTATGTGTTAAAATATCACCATGGTGATTTGTGAGTGGAGGCATGTTTTGTTTTTGAAGTTTTAATTTTCTTTCCTCTGCGTAATTTTAAGCATGCCGTCTATAGCCAAACCCAACAGTACTATCAGAGCCATCCATGGCTTGATTTTAACATATTAAAATGTCTAACAATTGTTGATGCCTTATATGATAGGGTTATGAGGTGTAAGGGTTTTTTAGGAAACAAAGAAGAAAGTTTTAAACTTTACAATATGTTATAGTTATTTTGATTTCTAGGCAATTTTTATTGTGGATTTTTAAATCTTATTTCTCACCATACTAATCTCATTTTAATGTCAAATTTCTAAAGATAAGTTAGTGCATAAGATGCACAAATTAATTCTGTAATTAAGTGGTAATCCGATGAGTGCGTAATTTATGGGGGAATCCAATTTTGCCCAACTTTTATAAAGGTCTGGTTTTCAACTTTTAGATAAAGTTTAAATTCCTTATAAAATGTTGAAAAATTAAGAAATCAATACACATTGGCAATGTTCCAAGATGGGTGATTATGTGTGGCTGTGGTAGAGGTAAAGCTACCAAAACGTGGCTGAAACAATTACTGTTTGCAGTAGTGACAGTCATGGTTTTGTTCGACTTGGCAACCAAGAAAGGCCTAATTTCTACAATTAGTTGCAACAACTAGATGAAGATTTTTTTATTAAAAGGTTTCATAAATTATCCAAATTGTTTCCAAGAATTTTAAGGTAAGCCTTCATAAAATTAAGTTGGTGGAGTCAAAACCATTGTTGCCTCTGTAGCAAGAAGCCATGGTTTTTGAATTCTTTTTGATAGCCAAAAATGTTTCCTAAAATCCTAGAAAATTACTATAAAATTTTTCCATAAGTTGTCTACCAAGAAAAATTTAATTGGGAATTATATTCTTAATTTTATACCACCAAATAGCTTCAAAAGAAAGACAAAATCGAAACTGCCTCTACAATAAAGGTCACAGTTTTGAATTTTTTTGACAGCCCAAAATGCCTCCTAAAATTCTGAAAAAATATTTTAGAATAGCTCCATGAGTTATCTCTCAGGATAAATTTTATTAGGAATTAAATTCTTAAATTTAAGTCACAAAGAATTTCAAAATGACTCAAAAATCGATTCTGCCACCTGCAGATAACGGTCATGGTTTTTGAATTTTTTAAGTCACAAAGAATTTCAAAATGACATGTCGACATTATTTGGGTTAAGGCATAGGATTTGTCCAAATTTTACACCAATAAATAATCAATTAAATTAATTAATTGACTAAGGACAAGTTATGGAATTAGTCCAATAATTATGCTAATTTTTGAAACATTTAATTTAAGGAATATGTTTACTAAAATTAAGGATGTCAAAGAGATGCATTAACATCCATAAATAAAGAAATGTGATTTTTAAAATTATAGAAGTTAAAATATCTTCATTAGCTAATTAAATATTTATGGAATATGTTCCACAAAAAATGATAATTGATTTAATAAATTATGAAATGTGATTCTTCAGTTTAAGAGTGTCACAATTTAAATTATTTAAGACAAAATTAATCTAGGAATTAGATTCCTAGTAGTAATAGGAGTCGAAATATTTATGGACAAATTTGATTTTAAATTGACTTCTCACAAGAAGATAATTCTACTTTGACATTAAATTTAAAGATTAAATTGTCTACGATATTTCCTAATAAGATTAAGTAATAATAGACATTCAATCTTTAATTAAATGACATTTATAATTGATTGCCTAAAATGTTTAGGAACACAAATTAAAATTGTTTTAGTTTTTAATTTGTAATAAAATTTGAATTCTAATCCTAATGAAATTAGGAGTTAAAGAATTACTAATTTTGATTAGTAAAATTCTCTAATGTTAGAATAAAAAATAAAAATAAAATTAATCTCAAATATCCCATATGATTAACAATTTGAATAAGACATGTTTTAAATTTTTGTGCATTCATGTTGATGAATATACATATAGATATTTATTGACTTGGGCCCATATGATTATGCTATAATTGAAGTCTATATTTCTCTCGAATAATAAGCATGTGATAGATTTATTTTATGCAATTTAATGAATGATATCCATGCAAAATGAGACCTTAATAAATTTGCAAAACAATATCCCTCATGAAATATTGAGTCACGTGCTATGCATGACTAAATTTGCTTCCACCATATAACAAAATAACTTGACTGCTCTTTTAATCAAAGGCTTGTTGAGCACACTCAAGGCCACACTTTTATACTAGTGTGTTTGAGCTATTGGTGGGTCTTACTCAACTAGTTTCATAAAACTTGAGTGCTTGGAAGCTTGATTATTATAGAAACTAAAGGCAATGGCTAGGCAAAACATTAATGATATGTTTAGACAATTTGTTGTCACCTAACTGATCTAGAAGTCACATAAAAGATGTGATCAATAAACTAAATTATCTACCCAATTAGGCATATCATGGCTTGTTGAGCACACTCACTGTCATGGTAAGTTGAATGGGGTCCTAGCCCACTAGAAAGTTCCTAGAAAAACTTTCCGAAATGACTTTAAGGGTTGTCATTTTGCATATAAAATAATAAGAGACCTATTCTAAATTTTAAAGCCTTGTTTTAAATAGTTTGTGCATGATTATACTTATTACTTTTAGCTTATTTACTTAAACATAATCTATAGATATGGCTAACAACTTGTTACTTCAGAGCATCTTGGATGCAAACAAACTCACTAGCCTAAACTTCCTAGATTGGTTTTGGAACCTCAAGATCATCTTGTAATAGGAGAAGAAATCATATGTGCTTGACACACCTATTTCACCAATCTTTGCTGACGATGTTAGTGTTGAGGACAAAAAGACATATCAACGTCACAAGGATGACAATGATTAGGCAGCATGCATGATGCTAGCTAGTATAACCCTTAAGCTCCGAAAACAGCATAAGTACATACATGTCCAATCCATGATTCTTCACCTTAGAGAATTGTTCAACAAAGAAGGGCGCACTGAGAGATATGAGATCTTTAAGGAATTGTTTCGGTGCAAGATGGAAAAAGGGAGTTTTTTCAGACCCCATGTACTAAAGATAATTGGACTCATTAAGAGGTTTGGACAATTAGGATTGGTCAAGGATCATGAGCTGAGTATTGACTTAGCTCTATAATCTCTTCCTAACAGCTTCAGTCAATTCGTGTTGAACTTCCATATGAACCATTTGGATGTTACCCTTTCCAGACTTTTGAACATGCTGGACATGGCAGATAAGTTCATCAAAAGGGAAAAAAAGGCTTTACTTCTTATTTCTTCTTCAAAGGCTCAAACAAAGCAAAAGAAAAAAAAAAACCCAAAAGAGGAAGAAGGTAACATCCCAAACTTAGAAGGCATTGAAGCCTAAGGGAAGTGCCAAAAAAGATAAAGAGAAGGACATTTGCCATCGTTGTGGTAAGCCTAGGGCTCAGAGGAGGAATTGTAAGGAGTACTAATACCTCTATTATATAAAGTTATTTTTAATGCATTTTGGGAAATTTAATAGCTAGACCTTTGAGTTTTAGGTTTATATTTGAGCATTTTAGTTATTTTTTTTAAGTTAGATTACATGTTGAATAGTTAAATTAAATAGTTTTAGTTTAGTTTTACTTTATTTTGGTTTAATTTACTTTAAAAAGAGTTAATGTCATTTTCTCTTATGGCTATGTGCAGGATATGTGATGAGCAAGGTGAGATTGAGTTATGATAGCACAAGTATGGTGAAGGTGTCACTCATACATGTTGCAGTAATTTAAAGATAACTTTAGCTTTAGAAATCCAATTGATGTGATTTTCATTCATTAGAAAGCTAAGAGAATGGGCTACAACTTTCATGTTTACCACTTTATCCAGTTTGGATCAGATTAAGGTGGAAATCATGTTTGAAATTGATAGACAGATGCAGTTCTGCACTTCATGTAGCATGGCTAAAGTGTTACGGTGCTAGAGAATCATGGCTGTGAAGCTGAAAGTGAGATTGCCGCACCATCAAAGAATCATGGCTGTGGCATTACCAAGGAAGATCATGGCACCACGGCTCGCAGAAAGTTATGGTCACGATGCCACCCTAATTGCCAAAATTAAACTTTTGATAGAAAATTAGAAAATAAGGCATTCTTGCACATATTTAAGAGCCTTTTTGAGAGCATTCAAAGTAGAGACGGTAATAGCTTTTTTGGAGAATTGGAGCTACAAATCAAGTAAGAATTCAAGAGCAATTGAGAAAGTTTTGAGATTTACCAAAATTCAACATTAGTTTATTTCTCTCTTTTGTGTTATCTTTATTTTCTTTTTTTGAATTCATGGTTAAATTTTTTGGATATTGATTTTAATAGATATTATAAGCTAAACTATTTTTTCTAGGATTGTCATGGATTTCAACGTATAATTTGAATATTTGTTTCTCTTTTATTTACTATGAATGCGTATAGTTTTACTTATTCAAATCTATTCATAATACTTTTGTTTACTTGGCCAACAATTAATTGATTTATGAATCTAATTGAGACTTGATAGAGAGATTTTAGATTGGACTAAGGTTTGAATAGTGTATGTTAACATCACTTAGATGATCTGATTTGTGATTCAAGTAGACATATGTCAATTGCCATACATAGCTAAATTAGAACACTAGCTTAATGAACCTTATTTAATTTATTCCTAAAGACATATAGTGACCCAATTAAGTTAGGTATTTGTGCAAGCATCTCGATGGAGACTTGTACACAGCTTTGGATTATAGATTAGTAAAACCACCCATGAATGTAAATAAAAAAAGAAACTGGTATAAGATAAATTATTGAATGAACCCATAATCTTGGGTTTTAATATATTGCCTTTCTCAAGTAATTTTAATTTCTATTAGTTAACTTAGTTCTTGTTTTAATTTTGTTTTAATTAATTTTTTGAAAATTTTAATTACTTAAATAAGATTAATTTGTTATAAATTTTAGTACTTAGTAAAGATTTAGGAACAAATCTCTATGGGAATGATACTTTACTTTATCATTATATTACTTGTTCGATACATATACTTGCATGTGCAAAATTGACAACAAGTTTTTGGTGCCATTGCTAGGGTTTTGTTTTCTTTATTATTTGCTAATATTAAAATTCTATAGATTAGTCTTAATTTAAGTTTTATTTTTTGTTTTGCCGGTGAGTCCAGTCATTGTATGAGAATAGCAAAAAGCTAAGAGATTGTACCTTGTGATCCCAAAATTAAAAGAACATTTTGCAGATTTCGACATAAAAATCAACAAGGTTTTGCTCTAATAAATACAATGGCTGATCAATAGGGTGAATAGCAAATCCAAGAGTGTGTAGCAGTTGAAAATCGATGATTAAGGGATTATGTTGTCTTATTAGTGCAAAGGATTCCATCAAGCATTCGAAGGCTAATTATTCAAGCTAATAATTTTGATATCAAGCCGGCCATCATCACCACGATTCAAGCTTTAGTCCAGTTTATGGGTCTACCAAATGATGATTCAAATGGCTGTATATCAAACTTTTTGAAAATTTGTGATGCATTCAAACTCAATGGTGTCACAGATGATGCAATTTGTTTAAGGTTTTTTCCTTTCTCATTAAGGGATAAAGCTAAAGCATGGCTAAATGCACTTCTTACTAGCTCAATAACAACATGGGATGATCTTGCTCAAAAGTTCCTTGCCAAGTTCTTTCCTTTAACTAAGACATCAAAAATGGCGAATGATATTACATCATTCATGTAACAAGATTTTAAATTGTTGTATGATGCTTGGCAAAGATACAAAGAATTACTTAGCTGTTGTCGTCATCATAGTCTTCCAAAGTAGCTTCAAGTGCAAACTTTCTACAATGGTCTAAGTGGGCAGGTTTGAACCACCATTGATGTCGTTGTGCGAGGAGCTTTAATGGAAAAATTGATTGATGAGGCATACGATTTGTTGGAAGAAATGGCTGCAAACAACTACTAGTGGCTAATAGAGTGAGCAATTCATAAGAGAGTAACTAGAATTCATGATGTAGATGTTTTTTTTGACATTATCCACTTAGGTAGCTATTCTAACTAAGATATTTGAATCTTTAGGTACTAACTCCATTCAAAGCTCTTTTGTAGCGTGTGAGTACTATAGAGATAATCATGCTAGTCATTAGTGTCCAAACTCAATAAAAATAGTGCAATATGTAGGGAATAGATAGAAAAACAACCCCTACTCCATCATTTATAACCCATGGTGGAAGAACCATCCAAATTTCTCTTAGGCTAATAATCAAAGTTCATCCTCAACTTTAAGGCCAAATGTACCTCCAAGATTCCAACAATAAGCTGAAACACCTATTTTAGAAAAAAAGCCAGTTGTTGAAAAATTGCTAAGGCAGTACATGACATAGAATTGTAGCTTTATACAAAGCCAAGTAACTCTCATTCAGAGTCAAGCAACATCAATTCGAAACCTTGAGACTCAAGGAACACTGCCTAATGATACGGAGGTGAATCCAAGCAGAGAAGGTAAGAAACAAGTTATGGCAATCACCATGAGGAGGAAAAAAGAGGTTGGCAATAGTCTTAGGCAAGCTACTCTTCAACATAAGCCTATTGAGAATGAAAAAATGATTGAGATAACTAACAAGCAAGTTCAAGTCAAGGAAGCAAAGAAAACTTTACCCACCACAACCTTTTCGTTAGCACCTTCGAAAACAAAAGCTTGATAAACATTTCCAAAAATTTCTCAAGGTATTGAAAAAGCTTCACATCAACAAGCCTTTCACAGAAGCTTTAGAGTAAATGCCATCATTTGTGAAGTTTCTAAAGGACATATTGACAAAAAAGAGGAAACTAGAGGATTTTCAGATAATTACACTCACTTAAGAGTGTAGCGTGATAATCTAGAACAAGCTTCCACCAAAGCTTAAAGACCCAAGGAGTTTTTTTATCCCTTTCTCAATTGGTAATTTTAATTTTTTGAAAGCTTTGTGTGACTTGGGTGCTGGTGTCTTAATTATGCCTTTATCTATTACTAGGAGAATTAGATTGTAAGAGATTCAACTTACTACAATCACCTTGCAACAAGCTGACAGAATGATAAGGCACCCCTATTGGGTTATAGAGGATGTCTTGCTTAAGGTTGGGAAATTGTACATTCTAATGGATTTCAATGTACTTGAGATGGAGGAAGATCAAGAGATTTCAATCATATTGGGATGTCCATTCTTGGCCATTGTAGGCACACTAATCGATGCAAGGAAAGGCAAAATAACTTTCAAAGTTGGAGATGAGGTAGTTGAATTTACAATTTTCAATGCACCTAAATACCCTTCATCCACAGCTCGATGCAATAAAGTGGAATCAGCTAATAAAGGTGAAGGTAATTTTACTCCACACCCTACAAGTAAGCAAGCATCAATTCTTGAATTAGAAACACCGCCCCCATAACTCAAAACTAAACAATGTTTTGATGAACATGATCCACCACATTCAATTAATCTTAATTTTAAAGTGGGACAACAAGTGTTACCAGCTAAATCAGTCAAGCTCTTTTCATGGAAACAAAAATTAAAGTGGTTAGGTCCTTAAAAGGTGGTTAGGATCGATCCTTATAATGCAATAGATATTTGTAGTGAAGCTACTGGAACATTCGAAGTGAATGGGCAGCATTTCCAACATTACTTGGGAGGTGAATTGGATCACCAAATATCCTTAAGTACTTTAGTAGACAACAAAAAGAGGGCGTCATAGTCAAGCTAGTGACTATAAAAAAACACTTCTTGGGAGGCAACCCATGCTATATCTTTTATACTTTAGTTGTTATCTTAGGTAGCTTTGTTTTTCTATTTAACAAGTACTTATAACCTCTCCCTCGCTTGTTTGTTGAGTTAGCAGGTTTAGAGAGCCTAAAGATAAGGAGGAAGAAAATTAGAGCTCTCAATACACTGTCACCCTTGATAGGGGAGTTTCTTTTTCTTATTCTTTTTCGATTTTGACATTGAGGACAATGTGCAATTTAAGTTTGGGGGAGGGTTTTATTGTTATTAGTTTTTATGATATTTTAGGAAAGTTATTTTTGTTAATTTTTTTTATTTTTATTCATGTTTTAAAAGCTTGAGCTAGATTTAATTGCGCCAATTTTTTTTAATTTACCTATCCAGAACTTAGTTTCATTCCTAATTTGATTCTTTGAAGCATATGAATATTGTGTGAGTGTTATGTACATTCTTATGTTAAGCTTTATTGTTAAGATGAAATTTCTACATTTTGAGCACTATGTCTACTACTTAGATTCATTGTACGAATTCAGAGAAAGTTAATGTGACTGTGAAAATTTTGAATTATATTGAGTTCTAGAATTTGTTTGATTCTCTCTCGAGGTGAAATTCTAGGCAACACTTAGTTAAGGACATGATTTAGGCCATTTTTAGACGGACTAAGCCTTTTGTATCCTTCTTTTACATAATTTACCCTTAGTTTTCCTTTTAAACCTAATGACACCTTTTCTTTGTTTGAACACTTAATTGTTAGCCTAGACCCTTATATTAATATTCCTAACAATTCTTGCATCCTTCATTTCTAAATGCATAAGTCAATTTAGGAAGAGTTATGAGCTAGATAGTGAAAAAGGTAGTAAAGATGAAAAATGATGAAAAGTTCAAAATATGAATGTATTCATCTCACTACCTAATAAAAGAAATAAGTTTTGGGGTGTGAAATTGAGAAAAAGAAAGAGAGGAAAAAATGAAGAGATGAACAAAAGAAAAGTCTTCATTAAAAAGGGTATACTAAATGAAAGAAATAAAACTCTTAATAGGTCTTATTTTGACTATGTGCTTAGGGTGATTTGAGCTATACTTTAACCCATATCTAACCTTAACCTTGGACATACATTACAAGCTAATTAAAGTTCTACTGATTATTGATTTAGTGTTAGTCTACATTAATGGAGAGAGATGAAAAGCAAACTTATGGAATTTAATTACTAATTTTGATTTTGCATGAATATAAACTTACTTGGATTGTACAATGTTTTAAGTGAAAAGGTTGCACACACACACACAAAATTTTACTTAATGATAAGCTTGCATTTGAATGGAGACATAAACTTGAATAATATTTGTATGTGGATTAAAGTTATGAATATGAAGCAACTTTTGAGGATACTAAAGGTAATTAATGAAATGATGCAATTGAACTCTAGTTAAATGTTTTCATGTTTAGGTTATTGCATTTAGTTTTTTATTTTGCTCGAGGACTAGCAAAATCCTAAGTTTGAGGATATGATAACTCTATGATATAAAGTTTTTTTTAACACATTTTGCAGAATTTAGTAGCTAGACCTTTGAGTTTCAGGTTCAAATTTGAGCATTTTATTTGTTTTTATAAGTTAAATTAAATTACATGATGAATAGGTAAATTAAATGGTTTTAGTTTAATTTTACTTTATTTTGGTTTAATTTACTTTAAAAAGAATTAATGTCAATTTCTCTCATGGTTATGTACAAGATATGTGATGAGCAAGGTGAAATTGAGTTATGACAGGACAAGTATGGTGAAAGTGTCATTCATATATGTTGCAGTAATTAAAAGATAACTTGAGCTATAGAAACCTAATTGATGTAATTTTTAATTTAATAGAAAGATGTAAGAATGCGCTACAACTTTCATGTTTACCACTTTACCGAATTCGAATCCAATAGAGGTGAAAATCACATTTGAAATTGATAGACAGATGAAGTTCTCCACTTCATGTAGCATGGCTAAAGGTTCGTGGCACCAGAGAATCATGGCCACAGTGCTGAAAGTGAGAATGCCGTGGCACCAGAGAATCATGGCCATGGCACTAAAAGTGAGACTACCACAACATCAAAGAATCATGTCCGCAACACTACCAAGGAAGATCAAGGAGCTGTGGTGCCAGAAAGTCATGGTTGCAGCGTCACCCATATTTTATTAAACTTTTGACAGAAAATTTGAAAGTAGGGCATCCTTGCACATATTTAAGAGCCTTTCTAAGAGCATTCAAAGGAGAGATGACAATAGCTTTTTTGGAGAATTGGAGCTATGGATCAAGTAAAAATTCAAATGCAATTGAAAGGGTTTCAAGATTTACCAAGATTTAACATTAGTTTCTTTCTCTCTTTTGTGTTATTCTTATTTTCTTGTTTTGAATTCATGGCTAAATTTCTTTAGATATTGTTTTTATTAAATATTATGAGCTAAACTAATTTTTTTAGGATTGTGGTGGATTTCAACATGTAATCTCAATATTTGTTTCTCTTTTATTTGCTATGAATGGGCATAGTTTTGCTTATTCAAATATGTTCTTAATACTTTTTATTGCTTGGCCAACAATTAATTGATTTATAAATCTAACTAAGACTCGACAAAAAGATTTATATTGGACTAAGGTTTGAATAGTGTATGTTCACGTTACTTAGGTGATTTGATTCGTAATTCGAGCAAACATACTATAATTGCCATACATAGCCAAATTATAACACTAGCTTAATGAACAGTATCTAATTGATTCCTACAGACATATAGTGATCCAATTAAGGTAGGTATTTGTGCAAAGATTTCGACGAAGACTTGTACATAGCTTTGGATTCTATGTTAGTAAAACAACCCATGAATGTAAATAATAAGAGAAGCTGGTATCAGATGAAGTGGTGAATGAACCCATAATTTTAGGTTTTAATATATTACCTTTCTTAAGTAATTTTAATTTCTGTTAGTTAACTTAGTGCTTGTTTTCATTTTGTTTTAATTAAATTTTTAAAAAGTTTAGTTACTTAAATAAGATTAATTTGTCATAAATTTTAGTACTTAGTAAAGATTTAAGAACAAATCTCCGTGGGAACGATACTCTACTTCTTCACTATATTACTTGTTCGATACGTATACTTGCATGCGCAAAATTGACAACAAATACCTAGCTACTGTAAGCAAGAAGAAAAAGCTAATTGAAGTTTTTAATTCATGTACCATTTGTTAAGATATACTACCTTATATTATAAAGGTATATAATACCTTATATTGGTTTTAATATGTATGACATATTACAGGGACAGAGAACAAAGATGAGTAGGATCTTAATGGAGGAGTTGACCACATTAATGCACTACTTGAAACATTGGATGCTACATATGGATGGTTGTGGTCCTATTTAAACTTATGATTTAATTTTTTGAATAATTTGGTTAAATGTTTTGACATATATTGCCATATGGATGACTTGTGAACATTTATATTTAGCGTTTGGATGTTAAAGTTTTAATGTTTCATGTTTGGATAATTATTTGGAATAATTATATCTTACTTTATTATTATCCACATTTCATATCTCTCCTTACAATGGTATTTGATCAATTATAAATTACGATTTATGTCAAATTAGTTTAATTAAAATAAAATTAATCAATTAAGATTAATCAACTAATCTATCCACATTTCATATTTCTCCTTACAATGGTATTTGATCAATTATAAATTACAAGTTATGTCAAATTAGTTTGATTAAAATAAAATTAATCAATTAAGATTAATCAACTAATTGACCCTTCTTAAGATAAGATTTTAGTAAAAGATCGTTTGAGTTAGTGATTAATTGATCAAAAGAATGAAGTTCAATTCATGTAAAGATGGAACTGTCTTATGAATAAAACATAGAGATGTTTATTCAAAAAAAGAAAGAAAAGTCATATTGTCATATGATTTGGTCCATACCTCTCCAATATAGTAAGCCCATAATGGTATTCTAAAACCAATACAATTCCAAGCATGCTTTGGTATGTAGGTATGTAACTTTGTGGAATATTTAAAAGAGTTTGAATATTACTCTTACAAAGAATCTTGGTTTTAGTGGGAGCATGATGACATTAAGAAAATAGTTTCTTAATATTACTGTGTTACATTGGAATTCAATACTAGAGATTTTGCATTAAGTTGCACAATCAATATAATTGTATGAGAACTCCATGGATTTAGTAAGACACATTGAGATGTATTATTCATATTAACTAAATCTACTAAGTATGATTTAATGGAATTTCACACTTTATTCTATTTAATAAGGTCTAAAAGAGTTGGATGTAATAGAATATGTTAGTGTACTTGTCTGATGATGGGTTTGGCTACGGACAACATGCTCAAAATATATAGCAAAAAAAAAAAATTAAAACTTTATAACTAAACGACCAAAACATGCCTCCACTCATGGATCACCTTAGTGATATGTAACACAAAAAAACACAAAATAAATTATTATTCAGAAAGTTGCCTTGCTAAGTAATTCATAATCACAATGGCATTTCCTAAAGTAATCTCATGAACACCACAAGGAGCAAAAACCCTAGCCAACCAAGTGCTTAGCCTCCAATGGTAGTACACACAATTGCACCTGAACCTTCAATAAAGAAAAGAGTTTTTAACTATATTTTGTGCTAGCAAAGATGATAACAATTTTTCTTTTCTTCTTTCTCACAATCTTAGTCGAACCTCCCCTGAAAATTGCTTCACAAGCAATTTTCTCTTTCACACAAAAGGAGTGGGGGAAAAAAGAGAAAACACTTTTCTTTTTCTAACAAAACTAAGCTGTCTTCAATTGTGAAAAACTTAAATCATCACTTTCCCAATTTAATTCAAATGTAATCATTGTGTGTGACCCATTAGGATCCTAATACGTTGGCAATGGAATTTTTTAATGACTTAATTGATTAATATAAATTTCAATCAATTAATTTATAGTCAATTCCATAAACCAATATTGGCATCTAGCAATGCATCATGGCCACCCAATTGTTAGAAGAGTCAAAGGCTTTAACAACCTTTTAGTGTATACTCTATCAGTGTAATTCATTCCCTCATCATATATCTTAGAGATGATAAAAGCTTGATGCAGTGTCTACTCTTACTGACCTTCATATTCGTTCCTGCAGTTATAGCATTAACTTTATAGAGAGTTATGAAATCTTTTGTATAATCTCCATGTCGCCTTAGCCAAGGACTTCAATAAGCTAATGTTAACCAAGAACTGATAGGATATGTCCTTTAAAACACTTGAGGTGATGATTCCTATCTTGACCACTCATTTGCCTCACATGCTTCATACTATACCCAAAAAGATCCTATTTTGGCATCCTTGGTTAAACACCCGTAGAGATGGAATCAAAGTATAACACTCCACACATAAGATAACTTGGGATCTCAAGTCTAGGGATTATTTACACAATTAACACATGAGAAATATTGCATAGACATTAGATTGTATTACCAAATGCACTTCTCATGGCGAGTCATGTTTAGTGAACTTGATCTCTTAGGCAAGCACTTATATTCTAGTTTCACGTATCTCTATACTTTAATTTATGATATCGATTGCTTACTTTTAAAGTAAAGAATATAGAATATATCAGTCTCTAAGCATCATTGATGTCCAGTTTCAATGATACATTGACTAGGAACATTTAGATATTATACTTTGATGCGTAGGGATTTCATAACTGCAACCTATTATAGTTCCCTTACAAGGCATACTAATCTCATGGATTTCATCCAATTAGACTTATAACTTATTATAATTGATGTTTTATTGATGAAGGAAAGCCACTAATCATTCAAAATGGATGATAATGTTGCATGATTGGAATCAAGCCTTAACCGATCTCAATTGGCTGTAAGGTTCATCCCAACATCTCATACACATGAAAAGGTTAATGGGAGTGAATATAGTTCTTTATTGATACAGTTACATAAAATGTAATACATATATAAAGAAAATGCCAACGTTTAAACAGTAGTGGATGGCACAATACTAAGTAACAAAATGCATGTGAAGCACGAAGCATAGTCAAGTTGGAATAGTTCTGAAGTTAATAAAAGATTATGGACATGTATATAAATAAGGTCATAAAAATCCTACTAAAGGCTTGAGTAAGAGGTTATTTGTATTTTCAGCTCATGGAACTAATAAAAGGTTATAGCCATTGTTAATATAACAATAGAGCCACACCAACAACCTTGGTCTCATTGGGTCTAAATATAGTAATATGACGAGATGTTTGTGACATCACAAAGACAAAAGCAATTAACCAAATTAAATGACATAAATGAGTCTATAAAGAGACACAATTGCTAAATGGATTAGATCTAGATTGCAATGTTGTAGCTATTGGCTTTATGCTAGTAGGAGAATATTGGGATAAGCGTCGCAACCAATTAAAATAGGTCAAGGCTTGGTTCCAATCATGCAACGTTACCATTCATATTGAATGATTAAAGGTTTTTCTTCATAAATAAGACATTAATTATAATGAATTATAAGTCTAATTAGATGAAGTCTATGAGATTAATATGCCTTGCAAGGGAATTGTAATAGGTTGCAGTGATGAGATCCTTATGCAACAAAGCATAATCTCAAAATATTCATGGTCAATATATCATTGAGACTAGACATCAATGATGCTTAGATGCTGGTGTATTCTATGTTCCTTACTTTGAAAGTAAGTAATCGATCTCATAGATTAAAGTATAGAGATACTTGGAATTAGAATGTAGGTGTTTGCTAGGAAAGCAAGTTCATTGAACATGACCCACCATGAGAAGTGCATTTGGTAATACACTCCATTGTCTATGTAACACTTCTCATGTATCAATCATGTAAATACTCTTTAGAATTGAGACACCAAGTTGTCTTATATGTAAAGAACTATGCTTTAATTTCATCCCTATAAATGCCTAACCAATAATGCCTAAACATGATGTTTTTGGGTATAGTATGAAGCATGTGAAGGTAAATGAATGGTAAAGATAGGATTATCACCTCGAGTGTTTGAGATGATATATCTTATCAGTTCTTAGTTCACCTTAACTTATTGAAGTCTTTAACTAAGACGACTTAGAGATTATGAAAAAGGTTTCATAAATCTCTATAAAGCTAATGCTATAACTGTAGGAACAAATGTGGAGGTCAATAAGAGTAGATACAGTACGAAGCTCTTATCATCTTCAGGATATATGACGAGGGAATGAATTACATTAGAAGGTTGTCAAAGAACTCTTTGACTCTCCTAACAATTTGGTGGCTATAATGCATTACTAGATATTAATCTTGGTTTATGGAATTGATTATAAATTAATTGATTGAAATTTATATTAATGAATTAAGTCATTAATCGATTCCATTACCAACATATTATGAACTTAATGGGTCACACATAATGATTGCATTTGAATTAAATTGGAAGAGTGATAATTTAAGTTAAACTTAAATCACATGCTAAGTAATTAACTTTTGTAAACTTAATTAAAAAAAGTTTGATTAAGTTTTGGGCATAATATATAAATAGTTATAATTATAATGCCAAAATTGCAAAAATATAAAAAAATATATTTCAATTTAATTTTCATTGAGCTTAAATAAAATAGTTTAATTAAGTCATGGGCCTATACTGTAATGTGTTATAATTTGGAGAGCGTTATTGCAAAATTAAAGTTAATTTTAACTTAGCTATATAAATCATATTTAACTAGCTTTTCACATATTAAGAAAAAAAGTTGTCAAAAAAGAAAAAAAAGTTTTTGTTTTCTTCTGTGTCGTCACCTATTTTGTGGAGAAGAAAAATTTTTTTTTGAAACAATTCTTTAAGTGTGTGATTCAGTCATCTTTGTGAGAAGTGGAAAGGGACAAATATTGTCCCTTTTTGCTAGTACAAAAGCATAGCTAAAATCTCCCTCATTTGTTGAAAGGTTCAAGTGAAATTATGTGTATTACCGTTATAGGCTAAGAGCTTAATTAGATAAGGTTCTTGCTTGTTGTGATGTTCACAAATTGCATTGAGGAGATTTCTATTCCGATCATAAGAACATTGGCAAGGTTAGCTTTTGATTTTATGATTTTAAATGACATTCTATGTATTACAATATTACCATGGTGATCCGTGGGTGGAGATTTATTTTGTTTTAAACGTTTTAATTTTCTAGAAAGAAAATGACGAGTTTGACGAGCATCGCTAGTATCAATTTTTATTGTTTTGTTTTAAGCATGACATTTATAACCAAACTCAACAGATGTGACATAACAGCATGATCATATCACATTTGTTACTCTCTACATGAGCACCATATAAGATCACGTCGACATAAAATAACAATAAATATATTAATTAATAATAATTAATCAACTATTAGTTATAAAAGTATATTTAATTTAAAATAAAAATTTAAAGGTTTAATTAAATATAATAAAAAATAAAAAATTATTTAAAATTTTTAAATAATTCAAAAGACTTTTTTGACTATAATGTCAAAAAATATTTATTTACCATTATTGGCCCTTTTTCATTCAACCTAACCAAAATCCTTCAATCCTGTTTTAACTCGACGTATACCCTTTTCTTTTATTCGTTTTTTTTTTTATTCTACTGCTTCTTTCCCTTTTGTTGTTTTACAAGCTCCGATTTTCCATCTATTCGTAATCGAAGATGAGCCATCTTCTGCAGGAATCCCAAGAGAGCCCACTGCGGGGAACAATGTGGCTAGAATCCAAGGCGCGTGATATAGACATTTCCTCGTGGAACTGACGCTCACCTTGTAGCGATTGGGAAAACGACTTCCTTTGCAAACCGGGCCGAATCCACCATGTCCTAATCGATGGGAAAGGGCAAACGATGAGGTGGTTTGACGAGAGAGGGCGTATAAGAAATGACGGTAGTGACAGCTACGCGGTTGCAAACTCATTTAGGTCACATGTGTCAAATCTGGTGAGCAATGAACCTAAACAAATTGCCAAACCGATTATACGTCATCCTATCTTTTAAATAAAACATCTGAAATGTTTAAAGAATATTTTTTTTTGCACATTAAAAATTTAATTTGTATACAATTTCAAATTTTATAGATAACATATTATTTAAATTTTGCTTTCATTTACATTTTAGCAATTAAGTTTTTCATTATTTATTTATTTTTTAAAATAAATAAATAATAAAATAAGTGACCAAATTAACAATAAATGAACTTTAAAAAGTTAAATATATTTTATAACTACTTAATGTCTGTGATAACAAATTTTCATACATGAGATAATGCTGAAAATTATCATTATATTTTTAATAAAGCACTTTTAAACCAAATATAACAATATTGTCATTATAATCAGTACTTTCTCATTTATACTAAATAATATTATATTCTCTATAATTATATTCTGTTGTAGCATACCAAACTTTATCCTAAATTTAAGACATTATAACACTAATGCACAAAAAACTTCTGCCCCACCAATAACGTTTTGCCACGTAACATAATTAAAGAAAAATAGACGTTTAACGTTTAACAGCAAAATTGCCCTTTCTTCTTGGCATCCTCGAGAACAAAGTTTAGCCTTGACAACAATGAAAACAGGACCGCACCACTGGGATATTTGTTTTTAAGGCCCCTATTTCAATGAAACACATCCGGCTAAAATAACAGAGAAGAAAACCCTATCCCTGTCATTGAACAACAGATGACAGAACGCAAAACTTGCATCCCCTACCCTTTCCATCAACCCAGATTATAATAACCCAAAAAAACCTGCACATTACTAGACAAAACATAACTTGCACAAGTCTCTTTACGCACAACAATGATCAAGAAAACAACCAACCAACCTTCAAACTCAACCGGAAGCTGAGCTTCTCCCATCAAACCAAAAAAGCCAGCATCAGTCATCACAGCGAAACAGAAAGATGAAACCATCCCAAAAAGAACCTGAGCACCAGATCACTGCTGCAAACAAAAGCGAAGCAGCAATGTCCACTTCCGCAGTAAAACCCATTAAAAAAGAAGACAAGTCAAAATAGCAGACATCAACATGGCAATCGCAGGAGAATCAAAGAGGCAGAAAACAAGCAAGCAAACGAAAAATCAAAAGACCCAATCTGAAACTTCAGAAGTGCGCTAACTTCCCACTGAGATTTGAAGCAACTAAACTCTAAAGACATATTCAAACCAAGAGAAGACGGAAAAATCTGGTATTGAGTTGGGAGAAATTTTCTATCAGAAGTTTAACGTCAGCCTCAATTATGCAACGTGGTAAAATCTAGTATGCGGGGCAGAGAGGGAGGCACAAACTCGGGGCCAAAGATGTCCATTCATATTTTTATTAATAAATCGATCTCAGCCGGCAATTACAGTACAATACTTAATGTGCTATTGCAGCTTGAACTGAGCTCTAACGGTGAGGATTGGATGAGAAATGAGTAGTGACCTAGGTTTGAATCAAAGTATATTTTTCTTGTAAAAGAAACATGGAATTAAAAAGCGCTAAACCTTAAATCTTGGAATCAAGCCTTTAACCGCACAGAATGCATACCAATGCCCTTTGATACGAACAGCTTTTAACAAAGGAAAAGTATTCTAAAGGGAGGAAGTGCAATGTTGCACTCCGTTTCTATAAAAAGTACTATAATGTTGTTTGCATCGCAAGGAAAGTAGAACGTGAAGAGATAGGCATCTCTTGGCAGCTTTAAACCGAGCATGCGCGCTGCTAAATACAAGGAGAAAGCTCCAAAATGAGGTAACCAATGGTCTGTCCATCACCTAATCTCCAACACCACAAATTCATGCCTCAAAAGTGCCAAGCTTGAATGGCTTTGGCATGGGTCTTTCTCATTCCCTGGTGCACTTTTAGTTTGTTGTTGTCATATTGCATTTCAGTCATAGTCAAGGAACCTGCTGCTAAGTGACAATCTCCAACATTCCATATGCCGCCATGTTTCTTAAAGTCAAGTATATCGCTTTGGAGACACACTAATTAAAGGAGCTGTATTCCAATTTCAAAGACAACCCATACTGCTCTGTTACAACAATGAAAAGAGCATGCTCTTTTCCTTTATTACTTTGAACATGTGACCCCGAGCGACTATTAAAGCCACCGTAAAAGAGTATTATTCTTCATATTATTACCTAGATACAATAAGATTACATCTATTTAGTTTCATGGTTTGATCGAACTTAGCTCAACATCAGGGTCAGATTTATCTTCCATTTGTACAGTGCCCTTGTAACGATAGTGATATGCAACATAGAGAAAATAAAGGAAATTGAAGGCCCCCATCCCTGCTAGAAGATAGTAAAAGTAATCCAGTTTGCCAGCATTGATATCACTAGCCAACCAGTCAGGGTGTCCATGCCCTCCAGTGACATGATGCACAATATTGACTACAATGCTGCTCAAGTAGCTTGCGCCGGCCAGGGAGCAAAAGAGAAGAGAATTAGCAATGCTTCTCATATGCTCTGGAAACTGCTTGTTGAAAAATTCAATCTGTCCAATAATGTTGAATGCCTCGCAGAAGCCCATGAGGATAAGCTGAGGAGCTAGCCAAAAGACTGATATTGGTGCAACACCAGGGTGCAGTATAGCTGAGTCCCTTCTCTTCTTTTCCATCACTCCGGCAACAATCATCGCCAGAATTGAGAAAAAGATGCCGATGCCAATTCTTTGAAGAAGCGTTATCCCACCTTCACGTTTGGTGAATTTTCGAAGACCTGGAACAATTATTCTGTCATAGACAGGGAGGAAAATTCCAATTGTGATCATCGATATGATCCCAATGGAACCAGCTGGGATTTGGATCTTGGAGCCAAGATGCCTGTCCATTTTCAAAGCCTGTGACACAGTGAACGTTCCCTGTTGTGCCATGGAGGTAAAGCTAATGATACCAGAAGCCCATATAGGAATGACTCTGATCAGGCATTTGACCTCTTCTACTTCTTGAATGCTGCACAGCCTCCATTTATTAGGGGAACCATCGGGTTGTAATTCATTCTCCATTATTATGGCGGCTTTGTTTAAGAACCTAAGAGAATAAAAACAACAATTAAAATTTAGCATTACATGCAAGCAGAAGTTCATATAATGAACCTTTACCATGAAACACTTGCACAATGTTGCCTACAAAGAAAAAGTGTTTCAGTCTTACACTGCCATAAGTTCATTAGTTGGTCAAGTCGTTTGGACTGATTGTTACACGAAATCATGTAATCTTAAATGATTGAATCAAAGTAATATAATATCAATCAACATCCTTATGGAGCGAGCTCATCTTCACGCTTATACGGTCTCTAATTCAAATAGTGTTAGATGTGATTATGATTTGACTTTTGATTAACACTATGAAAAGTAAATTCATTCAGTAACTTGAAAGGCCCTATCCCACCTGAAATGAATAACCAAGAAATGGTAACCTTACATCTATTTATGCAAATTCCAGTGCTCTCGTCTATTAACTAAATAATATATTCTCAAAGTATCTTTGGTGATAAGATATGTCACCTGAATCTGAGCCAAAAAAAAATATATATATTTGTCACCTGTACTGGCTGGTGACGGGTAGCTTTGACAATACATTTTCCTTTACAGGAGGATCATAGAAAACTCCAATTTCCTCTCCCTCTGCTGGTAGCTTAAGCTGTCGTTTCTTGTAAGCGGCAAAAGGCACTTGCACAATGCTTGAAAATATGCTTCCTTGTGGCTTAACGTGCACATAAATTCTAGTTCCGATGAGGAACAGAACTATGGAACTGCCCATGAGCAGGGTAGGAATTCCAAAGCCTAGAACCCAGCTTACTGAGTCTTGAATATAAACCACAAGAGTTAAAGTAAGCAATATGACCACTGTAAATGTGGTGTAATACCAATTGAAGAAGCTGCTGATCCCTTTTAACCCTTCTTCAGTGGTTGGATCAAATTGATCAATTCCAAATGGAATGCTGCAAGGTCTTATTCCGCCTGTGCCTACTGATAACAGACCTAGCCCTGTTAGCAGAACTCCCAGTTGAGCCTTGTTTGGACCAACGCAGTGACCATTTGGTTGATCTTCAGGTTTGCATTCTGCAGGATGGAGATGTGGGATCCAAGCCGTCAAAGTCACAATCAACATTCCCTGTCAGAGTAAATTAGACATGTCTAATTCAGCTTTATAATCTTTTCCATTTGGTATTTCTTATCTAAAATTCAGCTTAATAGCAGCATCTAGAACGGGAGTTAATGATGCATATAAAACTTATAGTAGAAGAAGCGTCACAAACAAACATGCAAATTAAAATATCTATATATGAGATTTTAACTCGTGATGCTTCTATCAACCGTACCAATAACTATATTGTGCTTAGAAATTAAGTGAGTGTTGACCTAGCTTTTGAAAAGAATGGAGGATCTGCCTCAATTTTATAAAAATATATGTAAAATGTTTTTATTATGTAAGATGCGTTTATTAGATATGTAGGATTTTTTTAACTGTATTCACGTAAGATGTTTTTATTATTTATATATATTATTTTTAATATTAAAAATATATTTTAGATATCTTGCATAATTCATGAATGTTAGTAATATTAAAAAAATATGTTAGATATCTAAAATATTTTATAGTGTCATGGTTAAAAGTTTTTGAAGATGGATCATGGTGAAAATTATTTTCTACCGGATGAACTAAATAATAGAAAATATTTTTCTTGGTTTATCCAAATAAGGAAAAACTAATAGATTTTTCAAATAAAATATTTTTCATAAAAAAAACTTTTCTTTCAATAAGTAAAATATTTTTCATAGAAAAAAAATTTTCTTTTATATTCTCACTTTGTCCTTCAATAATTTATAAACTATAGAAAACATTATACTTTTTCTCATTTAGCTTTTTGTTTAGCCTAATTTTCTCTCTTCATTTTATCTATTTTTTATTTTCAATTAGCAAACATTTATTTTATTTGATTTATTTCTTTTACTTTAGAACTTATTATTGGGTTTAACAAAGTTGAATCTCTTTTTGTATTTATTAAAAATAAATAAAAATATTATCATATAGTTTTGCATTAAATGAATAATCTCAACTACTTTTTCTGATTTCTTTAATTACTAAGCTTTTCTCACTTAACTTAACTATTCATAGCAATATTTTCAATAGAATGGCTATCACACATAGTAAATGGCAATTTGTAAGAGCAGAAAATGACGAGAGAAAAGGGGCCAGGTGGGACTATAATTGCAAACTTCTTTTGCAGCATGCCTGACACTTGTCCTGTAAGACCCACAAGACATATTATTCTACTAATGAATAATTTTTTGACCAACAATACACGATAATAAAATTTCCATTAAAAATAGCCATAAGTATACATATGTTTAATGCATGAGTATTGATAAATGGCAACCTAACTTGCTGTTGAGATATTTTGATGACTTTTCCGGGCCCAGCATCGTGCATATCAAAAATCTTACCTAGAGTAGATTATAATTAGAAGTATTATGATATTGCTTGTACTTAGTTTACCTAACACAATGATGACATGTTGTGGTCTACATATTTTTACGGTTTTTGCCGGTCGATTCAACCAAAAGTAAATGGAAAAAGAGCGAACTTTCGTAATTACTACTATATTAGATTAGAATGAATCTTTTGATAGATAGTCCTAAGTTTATAGTTCAATTTATTTTCTATTTTCTATCATGTCATATTTTCATTGATAAATATTAATGTCGCAATTAATTTCATTGGCTAAACCTAAGTATTAGATTCAATTATGGGCTATTATTACCACAGCAAAACACAAGCATGACAGAAGATTTACCCCCACTTTTAATTTCAGCGTAGGCATATGTTTCTTGGCTTTAGCAAGAGATCTTGCAAGCCAAGAGCAAATCCCCACAAAGAAAAGACAAAGGAAAAAAAAAAAGAGAGAGAGAAAGAGAGAGGGGCCGCAAATGGATTTCTTATCCGTCAGCGATGGTATGTGAGCGAGAAGCAGAATTAAATTTGTTTCCAAAGATTAGGAGATAGTCAATAGAACTTAATACGATTTAATTTTGTCCTTAACTAATTGACTATATAGTAAAACTTTTTGCTTGCTGATAAAAGCAAGAAACGTTTTATGAAAGCGTAAATCCAAGAATCTTCATCAGCTTTTGCATCGTCTAATTAACTCTTGGAAGCGGGAAATCATTCCCGCGCCATGTGCATCACGCATCAAGAAAATTTAGGATGAAATCGACCTCAGTTCACCTACTCGATTTTATTTAATGAAAATTCAAGCAGCCTTGGCCCTTAATAACTAATATTTATGAAAATTCTTATTACAGTGTATGATTATAATGAAGCAGTAAGGAGTAAGAAAACATACCAGAAATGAAGCAAAGGATGCAACCGCAATGGTTCGAAACCTCCCGGCATAGGCATCGGAGATAATAGCACCAAGCAGAGGTGCAAAATTGGTTATACCAAACCAGATGTTGTAAACATTTGAAGCTGACACCTGATCCATGTGTAACTCTCTCATCAAATACACCATAAAATTTGCCAACAACCCAAACGTTGCTAACCTCTCGAACGTTTCATTTCCTGCCACAGCACACTTTTCTATGTTAACTTAACGACTACTGCACGAGGAAATTAATACCATTAATACGTTAGAAAGGAGAGGAACCTAAGATGTAAGGCATAGCTTTCCACCCTCCAGGCTTGTTCTGCTTTGTACAGGAGACCGACGAAGCATTTCCATTCGTTCCTTCTCCCGGTTTCTTTTCCGGAGACGCTGGTTTCTGGAAGTTTTTTGTGCAACAATATAGAAAAAACGACCTGGACTCTTCTTTGATGCTTTTCACCATGTTTATTTTTGGAAAAGCTTTTATTATGCGCCTTCAGTTTCTTCTTCAAAGCATGTGAATCTTGGTGGGTTTGAGCTTGTTTATCCTTTTTTTTTTTTTTTTGAGAGAAAGCTTGTTTATCTCTACAAGTGCCAAACCTATATGTATATATATACACAGTAGTTAACTGCATTTGTAGTAAAAGGAGATGGGGATGATTGAATGGCTGACGAAATCAAGGGGTGATAAAGGTCGGCCACATGCACAAACGAAATATGGCTAACAATAGTGGCTTGTTTTCTATGGGCCTACATGTAGAAGTACTTGGCATATATGCATGGTAATGTTTTTTCTTTTGGCTTATACTGGCTTTCCTACTGCTTTGTAAGTAGTTAAAGTAATTACTAGTATACAGTACATTGTAAAACTAAGAAGCAACTGTTACTCTTTTTCATGACAAAATATAAATTTGAATTGGTCCAAATCTGAATCAAACTAGTTGGGACTTAATTTATGTTACCTCAATTATCACTTCTCTGGCATCATCTTATGTACATACATCATTTTAGGTTCTAGCATTTTTCTGAGTTAGGGATAGGAAAAATAAACCACTCCCTTACGTTGACTCACTTCAATTTGTTAACTATGCCATATATGGAGTGATTCTACTAGATAAAATTCAGGTCAAGCATCAACTTCGAATTTCTGTTTATATAAAAAGAAAAAGCCATCGCTAGTTTTGGTGGTAGGTAGCTATTCTTTGAAAAAAGAAATATATATATTTATTGTATATATTAATTTGTACTTTTTAAATTAATTTTTCCGAAGTTTGGATGGGGCATGTGGCAGGTGCATGTTTCTTTCTTTGGTGTCATGGAACAAAAACAATGGTGACTGTCTAATAGCATTTATTGCTCTGAAATGATGTTATCTTAATTAATATCTTTTTTTTGAAGATTTATCTTAAGTAATACTTGGCCTCCTCTAATAGAGGTAATTAAGGTAATTTGGGTAGAAATTTTGTAACCAAAACCCTGAAGTGCTGCGTTTCTGTGTATAAAGAATACGTTACAAGGATTACAGTACAAATGTTATAAATTAATATTTAATTAATTAATAATTTTAATTAAATAATATTTTTTATCAATCTCGGTTTGAAATTAATGTAATAAAGTAATAATTCATTAAATTTATAAAATAATACGTTTAAAAAAAATACATAAATTTCACTTGATATATAAATTAATAATTTTTTTACACATTAAAATTATATATATGACTCAATTAGAAAGTTTTTATAAAACATGATTTCAATATTACTTGTTTTACTTTGAAATTGATATCTCTTTAAGCCACATCTTTAATTTTTTTTTAATGCATTAAGAAATTCTAATTTAGTGTTCTCGTATTGTAAAAACAAAATATGCAATGTAATTATTTTTTTTAGTGTACCTTTTGTGTGAGATAGGCTTCAATACAAATGGTGATATGAATCAACTAATTTATACATCAATTAAGTGTCTGAAAAGATTAATTGATGTATAAATTAATAAATTATTAATTTATTAATTAAATAATATATTGATAAATTAATAAATTTTCATGATCATAAGAGTGTTAGTTTATAAAAATTTAATTTTATATTAAAACATGATAAATGATAATTTAAAAAAAAAACATAAAAGATTGGAGAGGGATATGGCACATGATATTGTTGTAGCTTAGGGGACTGAGCAACCTATATTGACCCGTGGGGTTTTAATGCATGAGGGCTCCCCCATTTTTCAATTTCAAAATTTAAGCTCCATAATAATCTATCAGTTAGTTTGTTAGTTACATCTCAAATATGTATGGACTCAATATAATTGACTTAAGTCCTTTCATTCGTGGACGGCTGTTCCGTCTATAATTAAGTTGGATTTTATCTCTTGTTAAAAAAGTCACAAACAGTAATATATATACAAGGAATTCCGTCTTTAATTAACAGCAAAATTTTTTCAACTAAATTTAACAATGTTGCAAAATATATATGTTTCATAATATAAAAGGTGTTATGCTGCAATAGACATTTACAAATTACATATTTACAAAATTGTGCCAAGTATATTTTGCAACACTACTATTAGTAGTATTTTGCAAAAATTCATTAAAAGTTTTATGCTACGATAGTTGTTGCAAACAACTATTTGAAATTGTTACATAGAAATTTGTCCATAGAAATTATCCATAGAAATTGGTACAAACTACTTTCCGTTGGAGAAATTAGTCCTATTAGGTTGAAAGTTAAAAAGTGAGAGGATATTTATCTAAGTAGTGAAGAATAAATTGCTTTTAGAAACTATTTGAAAGAAGACTCATAAAAAATTGTCTATTAGATCAAAACTTAAGGATGATAATTTTGGTCTCAAAAAGCGTGTTAGAGAGGAGGTGAATGACACTTTTAGAATGATATGAAAATTCTTTCCAAGTAAAGGGCTGATTAAGGGAATTGAAAATGGAAGTTTAAAACTTGCAAGAGGAATGATTTAAGTGCTAGGAGTACGAAGAAAATAAAAGAAAGTAGATAAAATATAATGATTTATAGTAGTTCGGTTCCTTTGATCTACATCCACTATATTGATCTCTCAATTAAGGATTTTCAAACCAATTCACTAAAATTGTGGAATTTCCAAGCTTCCATCTAGCTTTTACAATGGCTTTTCATAGGTTTAGCCACAACCTTTAACAATAGTTTTTTTCAAGATTAATTAAAACCAAAAACTAATTTTTCTAAGGCTAAGTTCAAACTTACAACAACAACCAAGCTAATCGAAGCTTGATCAACCCTTTAGAGTGCCTCGCACACTCTAAGTAATCAATAAATGAAGAAAAGATGAAGTATAATTGATCACTTAGTTGATCTAAGATGTACAAAGTTAAGCTTAAACACTTTTTCCAAGGATGGAAGTGAAATACAAGTGTAAAGAGCAAGTTTTTGGTCTTTTAAGCTCAAAATCACTTTATATGGCTTCTCTAGTTTATTTTTTACTGTTGGAGAGGCTTTAAATACTTAAAAAATCACTTTTAGCCATTGAAGACAGAAACTAGCCATTTCTGGCTATTATTTTATCTTTTTCTACTTAAATTTTAAATTTTTTATAGTGAGCTTTTAGCTAGTTAACCATACTTCTTAATTGATTAAGTCTTCTCTGTCTCGCAGTCTGCTTTACTCTATTAATCAATTAACGAAAACTTTAACTGATTAATAACTTTTTGTTTTCAAGCACTGTTTTTTGCTAGCCTTTTTTCAACAGATTAATATTTCCTTTAATTGATTGAGGCTTCTCTCCATTCATCCTTAATTGATTAAAATGGACTTCAACCAATTAAAAATTCTTCAACTTTAAATATTTTGGTTTAGTGCTTTGAACGGTCATCAATATTTTGAATTTGAATTTTAGTGCTTCTTGATACTTTATCTATGGCCTTGAACCAGTTAACTCCTTTCCTTTAACCGATTAAAAGGCTTTTGTTTTGCATTCTGCACCCGCTTAACTAATTAAACGTTGTGTTAACCAGTTAAGACCTTTTTGCCTATCTTTAGTGTAGCGCCCATAATTACTTTAATTAAGTAAGGATTTATGTTAATCAGTTAAGACTCATTTGTCTTCATTAAAACTCTTTCTTCTTTGCTTGTTTTACAAACTAACCCATCATACAACTGAATAAGCATCTTGACTTAATAAATTTGTAAATGTTTTGAGAATCATTGTGTTAATCATATCATTATTGTTAACAATTTATTTTTTAGAAATCCATTTTCATTCTTCAAACTCAAATCCTTTGATAAACCATTTTAGAAATTCATTTCTACATACATAAATAATCATTTCCATAGAAATCATGCTAGCTTTACATATCAAAATAATTTTAAAGTGATGTATCCATTCACCTATTTGGAGAGTCAATTTTTTAACTCCAATCATAACTCCATTTTGGAAAAAACTATGAAGTTTTCAAGCATTCTTATCATACAAAAATATTGCAATCATTACCTAGAATAATAATCTCATAGTAATCACTCTAGGGACTTTTGTAACTATTAGAATTCAACTAAATCTAAATTTCTAGCTTAAACCCACTGCTACTCAACCAAATAAATGCTTAAAAACCCATAATTCCTTCATTCTTACCTTAGGTGAGATTAGATGCTTAAGAAAAACACAAAGTCTTGAACTTTAGCAATTCAGAGGAATATCTGGGCATTCAAAGCACTATTTCCATTTTGAAAATCCAAGACCATAAGATTTGAAAGTTAAAAATGTCATCTTTTTCTGTAAAAAACCCCAAATAAGCTTTAAAATCAGAAGAATAAAGTTTGACTTAAAAATGGGTTGGGCGACCTTAGGAATCGATGGTTTACCTTGCACATGCGATTGAGGGCTATTAAGCCTACAAAAATGTGAGGCATTTATAGTTTAGAGTGCCAAACTACCATTTTACCTTTTTTATTTTTTTGAAAACAACGAAAGTATCAATACTTGACCATATGTATCGATACATTATGAACATACATTTGAAACAAAATGCAGTTCTAAGATAGATTACCTATAAAACCTACCCAACTTATTTAAGTAAATGTCCCTATTTTTACTTCTTTTCTTTTTACTCTCTATGTGCTTAAGATATTTAAGGTCAATAAGCAAACAAGCCCGCATTTGAATTCAATAAAAATATCAAAAAGTCAAAATCTAAAAGAATTAAAATCTAAATCTTGGTTTCAAGAAGAAAATAAAAAAAATTGGAATTAAATTTATGGCTCGCATTTACCATAGCAAATGTATTCTAACAATTATGAAAAAAATCAAAGGAATCATTACTACCATATTTTATTTCCAAAAGATTATTTTATAAAAATTGTATATTTTAAAACCTTCTAGACTTAAAAATTTTTTTGTTTCAAAAGTGACAGACAACCAAAAGTGTTAATGGATTCTTTTGAAGGTTAAAACTAAGTTTGATATTCAAAATATGTAATCTATATGCTCACCTAAGAGTTTTACTAAGATTGATTCCTATTAAAGCACAAGTCCAGTCCAAGAGGAAAAGAACCTAAAAAGACAAGTTTGGAAGACTTGAATTGATACCTCGGAGAATTAAGTGTTGATCCATGAAAGTTTGAAGTTCTGGATCAACCCTTCAAGCATCAAGTGTCGATCCTAGAAGAAACTTAGGCAAGAAGAATGCCACATTAGATAAGGAGAAGAATGGAGCCTTTAAATTCAAATTTTGGCACTTAGTGGATAATTAGAATCAACACCTAAAGCTATAAAGGTTAATTTTAAAAAAGAACATAAAAGTGCTACATCAGATATGAGACAAGTAGAATTGATGCTTCAAGCTACAAAGGTCAATTCTTATAAAAAGAAAACGATGCTACCTTTGATATGGGACAAGGAGAATTGACACCTTATGCTATAATGGTTGATTCCACCAAGCTCCAGACTGAAGTAAGTGACAATTCATAATTATAAAGAATTGATCCCTAAAGTTCAAAGGACATAATCCAACTGGCACCAATGTTTAGAATTTTGATCCTAACTTACCCAAACGGCCAAAAATCAGAAGGGACTATAAATATCCTTATAAAGGACATCATTTGCGAAGAAAGAAGCAAGAGAAAGCAAGAGAAAAAAAAAGTAAGAAAAGAAAGAGTAGAAAACCTTTTAAGAAATTAGAAAAAGATGAGTAAAAAAGAAAATTCTTTCCTTCACTCATTATTGCAAATACTTTAAAAAGAGAATCCATTTTATAGCTTCCATACATTGATAAATCTTTATTCTCTTGTACTTAAGTTAGCTTATTAGCTTGGTGAGGTAAAAAGCTTTGTAATTTTTGAGAGAATCCACTATAGTTGGTTATTCCTTCAGAGAAATGGTAGACAAAGGGAGTGGATGTAGGCATTGAGGGCCGAATTGCTATAAAATCGAGTTGTCTAGTCCTTGTTTCTTCTTCCACTTTACAAGTTTTATATTAAGCTTTATACTTTATTTTCAAAGCTTTTATCAAATTTTTTTAAGCTTCGAAAGCTAAAATTTTTCATAGAAGTTTTGAAAAAAAATTTCAACATCCAATTGACCCCTTTTTTGGTTTCTGTTCACTTTAAGTTCTTTATCTAACAAAAATAATTCAAATTTGCAAACAAGTATTTTGAAATGTTTTTGAGTCATTAAAATATCTCTTTAAGATCTTAAAAAATGTTTGATAAGTTGTTAGTGCTGGGAATTTGAGAATATGGTGCCTTAGAAAGCAAGTATATTTTCACATTTATTTCCATTTATTTTATTTGTAATGAAAGTATGTTTTGATAAAATGATGAAGATTTTGCTTTAAATAAGCATTTGTTTTCTAGTTATAAAGGTACCAAGATTCTATTGGAGTATTAAAATAAATTTGTACAAAGAGTCATATATAGGAGACATGCATTTTAATTGAATCTAACATTATTCACAACCATATAATAAAGCTGGTCACTTTATTATGTTAAGACTAGAGTGTCTAAATTAATTTTTAATGTAAGGAATGTGATTCACTTCGAGAGAATATGTGTTTCAAATCATCAAAGTAGTTGAGTTGGAGTAATGACACTATAATTTGAGTTAGAATCACATTAAAATCCAATTTAAATTTGACCATTACTTTAACCTTAATCTCACACTTATGCATTTGCTTATAGCAGAATCGTAATCTTGATGCATAGTGAACTCATGTTTTGTCTCCATATAATCTTTGATATGCCATAGTTATGATCATTGTATAACGTTTATCTAGACTTTGCATGTTGGGATTATAATCAAGCTAAGGATCAAGAAATATGTATTCAAAAAGTAGAGTTCATAATATTAACATCATTTTTAGTGATTTTAGAAAGATAGACAATTAATCTAAGCCTATTAGATTGGTGACTTAGCTACTCATTACATCTTGATACTCAAAAGATTAGATCAAAAGTATTGGATCACCAATTAGATGAAATATGAGATTATGGGACAAAATTGACATAAAGGGTAAAACGATAATTTCACATTTTGTCATTGGATGGTTATGAGGGTTCGCATCATAAGGTATGCAATTGGACAACCAATAGTAAATATCAATATTGGAGTATTTCTTGTAGTTGTATATAATCCAAGAGCGTAACCATGAATCTATAGTGGAATAATTCATTAGTTGATAAACTTAAATTATCTTAATGAGATTAAGAATAATTTTAATTTTATTAGAGCTTGGAATAATTACGTCCAAATAGATTCCTCACTTAGCTTCGTAGAATTCAACTTTTTTTTAAGATGGAATGTGTGTATTTTTTAATTAATTAAATTAATGTTCAAAAATGGTAACTTTATATATTGTCTTAATTAAGACAAGAATTGTCTTAATTTAGACAAGGTACATATGTTGTATTAATTAAGACAATAGTTGTGTTAATTTAGGCAAGAGTACATGTGTTGTTTTGAGACAAGATTTGTCTTAATTACATTATTTTTTATAAGTCAAAAATTGTCTTAACAAATAAATATTTTTAAGACAAGAGTTGTTTTAAAATGAGAGATATTTATTAAGATAATTATTGTCTTAAGATAAATTAATATTGGAGGATTTTATTTATAATTAAAGAATTAAATTCTTTATTCTTTATTCATAATTAATTATAATTTCTTGATAAATTGTACGACTCCATGTTTGATTAGGATTCCTTTATTTTATTATTAATTTTTTTAATTAAAGATGGATAATAATAAAATGGAATAACTATTCAACAAGGAATCATATTTTGACATGGACAAATAATTATAATTAAATAAATATATAATTTTCTTTTAGATAATTATTGGAGGAGCATCATGCAACCATAACTCCTTATGGATGACTTCGATGGACTTTTATTAGGAATTTAATTTTAATTAACTTCTTTAAAATATAAAAGGAAGCTTGTAAACGAAAAAAGGTGAGAGGCCAAATCATAATAGAAGAAAGAAAAAAAGAAGAAGATTTTCTTTCATTTTGGATGAAACTCTAGCAACCAAATTTTCTTTTCCAAAAATACCTCTATCGCTAAGCCTCTCTCAAGTCTCTTTTTTCGCTCCAATTTTGGTATTTTTCTAGACACTTTTCTTAGGAAAAATGATCATAGATTCAAAGAGGAAAACGAGAGAAATTTTATAATTCTATAAAATATAAGTATTTTGTCTTATTTTGTTTTTAAAAGATAGCAAATTCTTGAGTTTAAATTAGGATTTAGTTATTTTTAGTCATTTTTTAATTAATTTACTTTTATTAAGTTATTATATTTTATGTTATTTTCATGTTTATTTACTTTAGTTTTATTATTATTTATTCATTTTTATGCTTTTGTAGGATTTTAAGGAATAAGGCTTCAAATTGGTGAAGAAAGGTGATTAAAGGACTAAGGCCCTGTTCTTACATGTTGAAGTATTTTGATCATGACTCTCACTACAAGTGTCCAAATAATGTGATTCTTAGACCATTGGAAATCTAAGAGATAGAGCTACAACTTTCATGATGATCACTTTGCCTAGTTCTATCTTGAAGATGGAGAATCGCATTGGAAGTTGGCAAAGTGTAGTAGTTAGTAGGAGAAGACCTGAAGCCAAGTTAGGGCCACGGTATTGAGGGTCTATGCTGCAGCATCAAGAAGGAAAATCTAAAGGATTAGTATGGAAAAGAAAAGGGCCATGGGCTGATTAAGGTTTTATGAGTTTCATAATTATTCAAAGTTGATATTAAGACCTAATTAGGGAAATTAGGTTAATTTAGTGGTATTTATAGAAAGCTTAAAGAGAAGTTAGTTGTAAGAAGACAACCTTAAGAGATATTTCAAGAAGTTAAAAGTTGAGGCTGAAGATTGAAGATTAAGGTTGCCAATATTTGTTTTTCTTCTTCCTTAGCTTTTATTATTCTTGTTACTCTTAATGTCTAAACTTCATATGTTTTAATTTATTATTGCAATTATGATTAGCTAATTTCTTTCCTTTAGGATTGCAATTGAACTCACATGTAGTTTAAATTTTTAAGCCTTTTCTTACGTATTTTCAATGGAATTAAATTGTTTATTTCAATTTGTTCTTAATGCTTTTAATTGATTGATCACTAATTAAATTGATCTAGAAACCTAAACATAACTTACGAGAGGGAGTTTAGAGTTGGCTAAAAATTGAATTAGCATATGATCATATTTATTTGCTTGGATGAATAAATTGATTTGTGTATAGGATAGAGATATACCTATATGCCGTATGTAACCAATATTAAAGCTTGAACTTAATGAGTTTGTTTAAATTTCAATAGACATAGAGATATAGTATTTTGATTAAAATAGATATCTTATAAGAGTTTTGAGAGTCTTATAAATAATGGAAGACTTTAGGTTAGCAATTCAATCTATTAGAATAAGGTAAGAGAGAGAGGTAAGATTTAGATGAAGTATGAGGGATATTGTAATCCTAGGCTTGTTTGAATTGATTTTTATTCAATTTTATTACTGCTTTGATTTTTAGTTTAAATTCTTGTTAATTAGATTTAGTTCATTTATAATTTATTTAGTTACTTGATTTTGCTTGTTTAAATAAGACTAAATTGTGTTAATTTTAGTACTTAGTGAAATTTTAAATCAATTCTCTATGGGATCGATACTTTACTTACCAATATATTATCTGTTCAATACATATACTTGCATGGTAGAAAATTAAACAACAAAATTTAATAGTTACCATCTTGATTAAGCATTCCACACCTTGCCTTCTCAAGGTTCAAGTTGAAGAAATTCTTGAAGAATAAGTGGTAAGTCAATTTGGTTGAGAAATCAAAATTTTGGTGTGGTGGTGAATTTATTACAATTCACTAGGAGTCAAGAATCAAAATTTTCACAAGAGAAGGTATGATTCCTAATCTATTATAATTCTTGAATTTTAGATGTGATTAAATTGATTTGCTAGATACATGATGTGTAATTTTGCTTGTGTGTTTGGCTTGTTTCCTTCTGTGATTAGAGAAATTTTGAAATCCATAGTTTACACAAACACATGCAAGCACAAAGATCCACATCCAACAATTAAAACTTAAAAGAAATCAAAAGCATTCAAAAATGTCAAAGTTAGGCTGTAAGGATTGACCTTTATTGCTTTCTAAATTACCAATATATGTGTTAGAGATTTTCACAATTAAGCAAGGAATGCACACAAGTGCACATTGTTATCAACAAGTAATACAGTGATGAGAAGGTTGTTGATCCCATAGGGAGTTGATTCAAAAAATGTTATCTTTATAGAATAATTTATGAAAATAAAAAATGACAGTAATGGTTCCTTTTATATTTAGTAACCAAAAATGATTTTTTTATAATTTTTGGAGTATGTTTACTATGGTAAATAAGAGCCACAAATTTAATTTTAGTTGAACTTTTTCAATTTTGTTCTTGAAACAAAAATTTAGATTTTGATTCTTATGAATTTTTATTTTTTTATATTTTTATTGAATCCAAATGGGGGGTGTTCGCTTATTTACATTAAATATCTTAAATAAATGGATAGTGAAAAGAAAAAAAAAGTAAAAATGTGGAGATTTACTTAAATAATATTTAATGTAAATAAGTTGGGTAGGTTTTATAGGCAATCTGTCTTAGAAATTGCATCCTGTCTCAAATGTATCTATGAAACATAAAGTTCCCGTTACTTGGATAAATTGGACAATTAACTTGGTAAGCTCAAGAAATGCTTTCATTGACTTGAAAACCTTAATTTCAGCTTTGAGAATTCACAACTATCAATTATGGAGGTTGTGGACGGGATTTAGAATGAGATTAGGCCTTAAAAAGAACAATTTTTGCAAATCTAGACTTAAGAAGTCAACCCCAATGCATAAAGGGTCAACCTTGTGAAGTAAAAAGCAAGGGGAGTCATGCATTATAGTCCAGGATTGACTATAGGCCTTCTATTGTTGATCCTAAGAAGGAAAAATGGAAGAAACGCGAATCGGTCTTAAACCCTCTATAGTTGATCTTGTGAAGAAAAAAATGAATAAAGTGCATACATTCTGGTTTAAGATTGACTATAGGCCTTTTATAGTCAATCCTATAAAGGAAAAATGAAAAGAATTGTAAACATTTTGGTCCAAGATCGACTATAAATCCTTTATAGTCGATCTTAGATTGCCTAATCAGCCTAAAATGAACTTAAAAGCCTAAAACTCGAGATTTACTACATTTCTCTCCTACCTATTTATTTTCCACCCATTTTCTCTCAAGTTTCATATCTTTCAAAACCTTCAAACTCCATCAAAAAATCTTGGATTCTAATTGCTAAAGGTAAGGATTTTCAATCCCAAAACCTTGGTTTTGGTGATTTTTTATTTCTCTATCTAAAAGCTAAAAATTTTTCTAAGTTTCTAAGATTTGGCTAGATCCGTCCATTAAAAGCTCACCAAGAAGGAAAGTATGTAAAATAAGTTGTTTAGTTATTGGGTAAGAGGTATAGATGAAAGATTGATGGAAATCATTGGGTATAAATGAAGATTAAGTAGAGTTAGAAATGGGTATTTATTGCACCACGAAATTATTATGGGTTTTCAAGAATATTGATCATTAAACCTCATTTTTCAGTGATGTTGTAGTAATTTGAGTTTGTTAAAGAAGTTGAACTTTCGACAAATGGTGTCAAGAAGAAAAGACACGCTTTAAGAGGTGAGTAGATACGATGATTTTAATTATTTTAATATAATTAAGCATGCCTATTCTACAACCTCGCATTAAAACATATTATGATGACCTTTGTGATGTGAATGATGGTTTCAAACTTGTCTAGGAAATCTAAGTATATTATGTAAATATGTTACTACGCATTTAGTTTTGAGCATTGGACAAGCCTTTCAAATGTTTGATACCTCAAAATTGATATTTGTGTGTGGTTAATTGAGCGATTGATAATCTGGAAACTTGGAATGAAAAATGATTAGTTTTGCAAAAACCCTAGCATTCGGACAATTTGTCTTTGAGATTGGTGACTTGAGTTAGTTTGTTTTGAGCTTTGGTTTTGTTTGAACTCCTTTGATTGATGAGTAGAATCATCCTTTGTTTGGAAATGGACTTTGAAAACTTTGACTTTATTTTATTATGAACCATTTGATCTTGGATGGTGAATGGATTCACCATTTCATTTGGAGATGAATATTTGAGTATTTGGAACATAACACAAAACGTTTTAGTGGAGGCTACTTGAGTTATGGACATGTAGTTAGTGACAGTAACCACTAGCCATTGTGAACAATGCTTAGCTTTGATTGGGTAGCTAATGGAGTCTTAACTCTTTTGATTTGGTTTAGTTTGGTAGTTCATATGATCCTACCTTATTTGATATATGATCAATGACCATCATGTACCCAACCACTTTGGTGCTATGACACACTTTGATTTGGTTGTCCATGCTACTTATGTTGACTTCATATATTTTTGATGAAAACAAAACATTCCTCATTCATTAATGTCTAACTTCACTATTTAAGTATGTAGGATTTAATTTTATATCCCTAAGAAAGTTGTTAATGAAAAGCAAGTCAAAGAGGTTTTTCTTTTCTTTTTTTATTCTTTTTTGATCATCAGAGACTTAAATACAAGCAAGTCAAAGTGCTTGCTAAGTTTAATGAAGAGTTAATCAGTTAAGAGGGAAAAAGCAAATAATGAACAAAACAAAACCCTAATATGGTTAATCAGTTAGAGCACAAGGTCTTAGTATTTTTAAGCACCAAAAACAAGTTTAAAAATATAGTTGACTGTTGAAGGGAGCCAAAATAGAGAAGTTCAAAATTTAAAGATCTTCTAATTAATTAAAGGTGATTTAAATTAATTATGGTTGATGGAAGTAAAGCTTAAATCAGTTTAGGGAATAGCTAACCAATTACAAGAAGACTATTGTGTAGAGAAGTGAAAATAGAAAATTTGTAATCAGTTAGAACTTGCCATAACCAGTTAGTGGAAGTCTGCTGAAGAAGAGAAGTCTAAAGATAAAGAACTCTTAATTGGTTAGAGCCTCTTATGATAAGTTAAAGTTGAGAACATAGTAGCAGGATAGTGCATAACAGAGAAGTTGTAATTTGTTAGAGCTGCCTATAACCAGTTAGCCAAAGTTAGTATGTCTTTTTAAATTTAAACACTAAAGGATAAAATAACGGCTAAAAGTGCATTAGAGTTATTTCTAATGGCTAGAAATTGTCTTCAATAACAAAATCTGGCTTCCCAAGTATAAAAGGTAGCTCCAACGATAAAAGAAAAGAGATTGAAAGAGAAAAAGAGCTGTTTTGAGCAAAAAGTTAAATATTCTTCACCAAAAACACTTGTTTTTCATTCCAAATCTTGAAAAAGTGTTTAAGCTTGATTGTAATTTGTCCATACTTGTAAGGGTACTTAGTTGTACTCTTGTTCTTGCAAAATTTGAGTGTGGGAAGCACTTTAAAGCTTATTATAAGGGATAAGAGCTTAGGTTAGAAGCTCACCTTGTAAAAGCTTGATGGAAGCTGTTAATACCACTAGTATAGTAAAGTTGGGTTAAAAATCCTTGATTGGGAGATTAAGGGAGTGGATGTACGTCAATGGGACCGAACCACTAGAAATACTCTTGCATTGTCTACTTCTCTTTACGTTTCCATACTTGGTGTCTTCTAATTCTAACAAGTTCTAGTCCTTCCCTTCATCTAGTTGATTAAGAGCTCTTCAAGCTTTGAAGGGATAATGAAAAAATTTTAATGCTATTCAACCCTTTTTTAACACTTCAATATGATCACTAAGTGGTATTAGAGTCATACTCTCAAAATTAAGGCTTAACATCCTTAGGGAAGATCCACATGGCTTTGTAAAAGACAATTGTTTTTGAGGGTCAATCCACAAATAGACTTCCTCTATTTGATGGATCAAATCATGCCCATTGGAACATTAAGATGTCCATATGCATTAGAGCCCTTGACTATGAAATCCTACCTTTCTTCAGAACACATTGCATTAGACTTACTGATGCATTATCTAATATAAGATAAATGATGCCAACAACTAGCCATTTGATGATATCGTTCTTCACCACCTCTTTCATGATTGGATTAAGTCTTCTTCAGTACTCGATGATGGCTTTGTGATCATCCTCCAATAAAATCTTATGCATACATATCAAAAGGACTAATTCTTTTTATGTCTACAATTGTCCATCCCAATGCCTTCTTGTGCTCTCTCAAAACTCTCAAATCTTATCTTTTTACATGTTAGTAAAAGTAAAAAAAATAATCACAAAAAGAGTAGACGAGTTACCAAGATATGCATACCTCAAGTGATTTGGTAAAAGTTTAAGCTCCAACTTAGGTGGCTTTTCAACAGATGGCTTTGTTAAGGAAGATGAAAAAGATGAGAAATCTAGTGTCTCAAATTGTGTCCTTATGACACGAGATGGGACATCCAACAAATTAACACATTCAACGACATCTTCATTAAGTCTTTCAAAATCAGTTACCAAGGAAACTTTAAGAGGGTCATTAGGGTGTCTTTCCTTAAGCACTTCACTTATGAATCTATCTAGTACACTTACTGCAAACACTCATCATAATCATTAGGAAACTTAAAGCTTTAAAAATATTGAAAGTTACATTTTGATCTTGCCTTCTCAAAGTCAAATTTCATTTTTCCATATCAATGAGTGCTCTAACAGTTTACAAGAAAGGTCTTGCTAGGATGATTTAGACTTTTCTATCCTTCTCCATGTAGAGAACAATGAAATTGGTTAGAAAGATAAACTTGTCAACTTTCACCGACACATCTTCGATAATACTTCTCGAATACTTGAGGGTTTGATCAACAAGTAGTAAAGTCATAGCAGTAGGCTTAATTTCCCCCAAACATAACTTATTATAGATAGAGAAAGGCATCAAATTAATATTAGCCTCTAGATCACTCAAAGCCTTGGCAACAAATAATGCACTAATAGTTCACGGAATAATGAAGCTCCTAGGGTGTTTCAGTTTCAAAGGAAATTTATTCTGAATAATTGCCCTGCATTCCTCATCAAGTGCCATTATCTCAAAGTCACCCAACCTCTTTTTCTTGGACATGATATCTTTCAAAAATTTCACATACGAAGACATTTTCTCTAAAGCCTTTGCAAAAGGAATATTGATGTGAAGCTTTCTAAATACCTCCATAAATTTCTAAAATTGGCTCTTTTGTTATTATTTCTTGAAGTGTTAAGGAAAGGGTGGTGGTGGTAGAGTTGCCTTTCTTCCTTTTCTTGACACTGCTCATTAGAACTTGTAATTTGTGTCTCACTCTCAATTGTCTTACCTTTTGTCCAAGTTGCATTGGCTTATGTTCATCTTCTTTACCATTTCTTAAGGTGATAGCTTTGACATGTTCCTTACTTTCCTTCTTTGGATTTGCCGTTCTATTACTAGGTAAGGTCCCTTGAGCTTTGTTGTTTATTATGTTGGTGAGTTGACCACTTGAGTCTCAAGGTTCCTTAACAAAACCGCTTGACTATGTATGAGGGAGTTGGTCTTAGCCTTGTACTGCATCATCCATTCCTCCATAGATGGTTTATTTTCTAGAACTAGAACTCTTGTTTATTTTCTAGAATTGGAACGCTTGCTTGCTATTGGAATCTAAGAGGCTTATTCGGTCTTGGAGCTAAAGATGATCCTTGATTACCACTTCAAGAGAAGTTTGGATAGTTCCTTCACCTAGGGTTATAGGTGTTAGAGTAAAGGTTGTTTTGTTGTCTATGTCCCACAAACTAAACTATCTCTACACTGCTAGGACATTAATTACTAGCATGCTCATCACCACAATATCCACAAACTACAAAAGGACTGTGAACTAAGTTAACACCAAAATAATTAAGTTTTTTAGTTAAAGTTGCTACTTTTGCTGTAATGTCTAAATGGTGTCCATCTCATGAATTCTAGCTACTCTTTTATTTATTGATCGCTCTGATGGCCACTGGTAGTTGTTCGATACCATTTCCTCCAACAGGTCATATGCCTCATCAATTGAATTTTCCATGAGAGCTCATCTTGTAGTGGCATCAATAGCGGTTAGCATCTAGCCACTCAATCCATTGTAGAAAGTTTGCACTTGAACCCACTTTGGAAGACCATGATGAAGGCAACGCCTAAGTAGATTCTTATATATCTCCCAGGCTTTATACAACGATTCCACATCTAACTGTATGAACGATGTGTATCATTCTTCATCTTCGCTATCTTGGCTAAAAGAAAGAATTTGGCAAGGAACTTTTGAGCAAGGTCTTCCCATGTATAATGGATTTAGTAGGAAGTGAGTTTATCCACACCTTCACTTTGTTCCTCAATGAAAAAGGGAAAAGTCTTAAGTGGATCGCATCATCTGTGATGCCATTGTGTTTAAGGGTATCACATACCTCTAGAAAGTTTAAGCTATGGGCATTTGGATCGTCATTTCGAAGACCCCAAATTGGACTAAAGTTTAGATCATGGTGATGATGATCGACTTAATCTTGAAATTGTTAGCTTCAATTGCTGGCTTACGATGCTTGAGGGAAGCCCTTGTACCAACGGAACAATATAATCCCTTAAACAATGATTCTTTTTCACTACTCATTGTTGGACTTGCAGCTCAATCTGTTGATCAACCATTATATTAGTTCGAGCAAAAACTTGTTGATTTCTCACCCTAGTCTTCAGAATGTGCTCTCAATCTTTGGTTCACAAGATATAATCTCCAAGCATTTTGCTCTTCTCACACAATGACGGAACGTATCAGAAAAACAAAGAAAAAAAAGCTCGAATTAAGACAAATCTATAAATACAAATATTAGCATCGACAACACTATCAAAAACTTATTGTCAAATTAGTACATGCAAGTATACGTATGGAACAAGTATTATAGACAGTAAGTCTATAACTATATCCCACAAGGATTTGCTCTTAATTTTTTACTAAGTACTAAAATTATGATAGACTAATCTTATTCAAGTAACTCGATTGTATGGAAAATCAATTAAACTAAATTCAATCAAATAATAAACTAATTAATCGAAAACTAAAAATTCACTAGAGAAAAAAAATAGACTAAACTCTAAGATTATGGGTTTATTCAACATTTCATTTAACATCTAGTTTACTCATTACTTACATTCATGGGTGATTTTGCTAACCTAGAATCCAAACCTATGCACAAGTCTGTGTTGAGATGCTTGTACAAATACCTAACTTAATTCAATCACTATATGTCTATAGTAATCAATTAAATAAGGTTCATTAAGCTAGTATTCTAATTTGACTATGTATGGCATTTAGGTGTATGTCTACCCTAATTATGAATCAGATCACCAATTCTCTAAGTGACGTGGACTTACATAATTCAAACATTTACTTAATCTAAAAATACTTTGTTGAGTCTCATTTAGATTCACAAATCATTTAATTGCTGGCCAGACAATCAAAAGCATTAGAATAGATTTAAATACACATAACCATACCTATTCATAATAAATAAAAGAGAAATAAATATTCAAATTACATGCTAAAATCCACCACAATCCTAAAAAAATAGTTTAGCTCATAATATCTAATAAAAACATCATCCAAAAAAGATTAACTATTAATCTAAGTTAAATAAAATAAGAAAAACACAAAAAGTAGAGAGAGAAACTAATAGTTTGAAGCTTTGTTGGTGTCAATTTTTCATTGAATTCTCTTTATTTCTTGCTTTGCTTTTGGCTTTTTTTCTTTATAATTGTTGCTTTCTATCCCTTTTTGAAAACCTCTAAAAAAGGTCACTTAAAATCCCGTAATCATGTAGAATATGGAAACACATCTAGCTTCATGGCATCGTGGCCTCGGGGCCAATGTATGATGCTCTTTTTAACCTAACACCATGCCTCACTTCACCAGTGTCATGGCGTTGTACTTTCTAGTTTTATTTCGGGACGCTGGTGCATCTTGGTGCCCTAGCCTTGAGCAACTCAAGGCCACGACCTTCACTTCCTTATGCTGGCTTGTGTAGAACTGCAGTAGTCCATCCTTTTCCAACACAATTTTCACCTTGATATGATCTGAACTGGGTGAAGTGATAAACATTAAAGTTATAGCCCTATCTTTTATCCTTCCAATGGGTCCAGAATCACATCAATTGAACTTCTTTAGCTCATGATTTCCTTGAAATATTGCAGTATGTACAAAAGAAGCCATCACCATACTCGGACTGATTTTTCTCAATTAAAAAACAAAAAAAAGAAACATGAAAGGTGAAACCAATTAGTTACAAGTTTGTTGCACCAAGTCAAAGTTCAACTTTAATTTCCTTATTAGTTATCTTATTTTCCTAGTAAAAGCAAAGCATAAATATTGCTCAACTTTACATTTCAACTCAATTGAAAGCATATGCTCAAATGGGTTCCCATGTGTGTGTGTTGTTTCTTACAATGAATATCATGCGATTCGAATAGGTTTATGCTTGTGCAAAATTCAAATTAGCTACAAGTTTCAAGTGTTTACTTTCCATCCTTCTCTCAACAATGTGGGCTAATGTTGTTGATTTCTCATGCAAGTGCACATATTGTTAACAAGTGATATAGTAAAAAGTAGAATTCGTTCCCACGGAGAATTGAATTAATTCCTAATGTTAATTATTAATTAACACACCTTAATCTTATTCAAACAACCTAATTGTTAAAAAGAAAAATTAAAACTAATAACTAAAACTAACCTAAAATCTATCAGCAAATTTTCTTTATTAAATTTGAGTGACTATTAGACCAAAGATTTTGATATCCCTCAATACTTTATATGAATATTGTTTCTCTCTCTTAACGCAGTTTAATGGATTAAGTTGTTAACTTAGAGTCCTAAATTAATTACAAGTCTTTGTTGAGTTTCTTACAAAAATATCTCTCCCAATTAACTTACTATATATCTATGCAAATTAAATTGAAGAAAGATTCATTACGTTCGTGCTTTAATTCTAGCTACATATTGCTTATAGGTTTATGTTTACCTTACATGCAAATTAAACCACGTAATCAACTAAGTGCATTCGACCATAAGCTATTGTATTTAAGGTTTACCTAAATCTCTTTAGTCAAGGTTTAACTTAGATTTTCAATTCAATCTAATTAGTGGCCAATCAAGTAGAAGCATTAAGAATGAAATAGAATAAACAACATAAACACATCAAACATAAGCAAAAGAAGAGAAAATAAATCAGACTATGTATTGAGTTCAATCATAATCTTAGATAAATAAATTAGTTTCCCATCAAGTCACACATCATCATCAAATTAAGTTTAATCATTAAAACCAAAAATAAGAAAATAACAAAACAACAAAAAGATAATGAATCCCAAGAATTGTAATCTTGATCTCCCAATCTTTTTGAATCTTTCAAATTCTTCTTAGTTTCAATGAGACTTTTTTCAATAACTTTGTGGCTTGATTCTCAGCTCTAAATCTGGTATTTTTTTCCTTTCTAAAAGTCCTTCGAAAGGTTATTTTTTAAGGACTTTGAAGTTAGGCCAAGTTGGGTAAAGAAAGAAATCAATTCTAGCTAGGAATTCCTCATCAAACTACATGAGCTGCGGCCTACCTCCCCTAAAGTCGCTGCCTTGACCAATTAATGAACAAAAATCATAATTACTCTATGACTGCTACAGTGCTTCAACTTCGACAAGATTTTTGACTATATTCCAAGCTAAATTAGTTATAGTGGTACAAATGAATTTGTAGTTTCTTCTCTTAGCTTTCTAATGGTCTAAGAATCATCTCATTTGGAGTTTGGTAGAAAGAGTTATGATTGAAATATCGAAACATATGCAGTGGAGGACTGCACCTTTATATTGCTCTCTCTTTTCCATTAAAATTCTTCCCGCATTAAACATCTAAAACGTAGAAATAAATTAACAACCTATCTTAATCACATTAACACCAAATCAAGCATAAAATTAATTAAGATTAGATTAACTCACCTAAATTAATTAACTTAAATAATTTAACCAAAATTTACTAATTTCTATGCATTACTACAAGAACTAAGCTAAATAGCTATCAAAATTAAGCCCAAATAACTCTATATCATAGAGTTATCAGCTAACAGTTACTCAAGGATCATGAGGACTTTATGAAGCTTGTGATGTATGGCTTAGGGCAAGGTAGAATTTAAGGAAATATGTAGCTTAAATCCCCCTAAGCATATTATCATTCTAAGACCTATAATAAGCTTTATTTTTCAATTTTCCTAATCGTCCTTTTTCCTTCATTAAACACTTCAATCTATATTTCTTTTTCTTTTTCTTTTCTTTATCTTTCACAATTTAACACCATTAAACTTGTTTCCTTTTATGTTAGGTAGAGGGGTGAATAAATATTTTGGGCATTTTTCTTAACAACTCCACTTTTTCTACCTTTTTTTCTTCATTGCTGAGCTTAATTACACTCCCTAAAATGATCTATGTACATCGAAGTGATGGGTGTTAAAGTGGAAGTTATTGGAAGGCTAAGGTTAATTAGCTATGTGTTTAACAAAGAAAAATAAAACCATTAGGCTCAAAAAAGGGTGATTAAAGATAATAGTATAGCAAGGTAGGCTTGGAAAGCTTAAACAATCCAAAAATGTCCTAAGTCATTTCCCTAACTACATATAGCCTAAGATTTCACCTAGAAAGAAACTCAAACAAATTCTAAAACTCATGACTTTATTCAAAAATTACACTCACATAAACTTTCTCTAAATACACACAATCATTCAAAGTAGGAAAGATGAGCTCAAATTGTCAAAAAATCACATTCTACAACAATACTTAGCAAAAAAATTCAACATAGCACTTAAACAATATTTACATTCACTATGAGGGAAAAATAACAAGATAACTATTTTTCATCATTAGATCAGTGAAACAAAGAAATTGATGCAACTAATAAGAGCTAATGTTTTGTAAAAACATGCAGAAAAATAAAAGCTAACAAGATAACTATACTTGAATCTTAAAATCCTAAATTGCAAAGTTTAAAACTTAAAATTTCCCCCTAAACTTAAAATTAACATTGTCCTCAATGTTAAAAATAAAAAAGAAAACTCAAGAATACTTCCTTAGGTAGCAGAGATCCTCTAATCTTCATTTTAATCCTCATTATATCTAAAGTTGTTGAGAAGATACATTAAGGTGACAAAAATTTAAATAAGGAAAAGAATAAAAACAAATTAATAGGACAATTTAAAAAAATAATCTCAAATAAAAGAAGAAAAAGTTTCAAAAACTTGGGTTACCTTCCAAAAAGTGTTTCTTTATAGTCATTAGCTTGACTGTGGCACCCTTGTTTGTACTTCTTCATCCATAGACTAAGGCTGAAGGCTTAGTCCATTAACCATGAATGTGCTCGTATCCTTACTATTAATCTTTATTATACCACAAGGATACATTTTTACCACATTGAAAAGACCAAACCACCTTGCCTTACGTTTCCATGGAAAATACTTGAAACGTGAAGTAAAGAGTAATATTTGCTGTCCAACCTCAAAATCAAGACAACTAGGAGGTGGTTGAAGATGCTTTTCATTCAATTGCTTAGTTTTGACATGTGAAAGTGGTGGCTTTAACTCAAAGGTTAGTGCTTGTTCACTTAGAGGTGGAGAAATAGCTTACCCTTAACCTCATCAACCACATCCACTCTATAACAACTAATTGATGAGGGATGATGCTTAATTGCATTGAAAATATTAAAGTCTACTTCATATTCTCTAACTTAAAAGTTATCTTCCCTTCCTTCACATCAATGATTGCATCTACAGTCGTCAAGAAAGGTCATCCCAAGATTAGAGAAATTTTCATATATTCTTCTATCTCAAGCACAATGAAGTCCACCAAAATGTAAAGATGCTCAACTTTGACCAACATATCTTCTATAATCCTAATAGGGTGTCAAACTATTCTGTCTGTTAATTACAAAGAAATGGTAGTAGGTTGTATCTCATTAAATCCAAGTTTCTAGGTAATAGACAAAGGCATTATTGAAACTCTAGCACCCAAATCACACAAAGCTTTAGAAATTTTAAAACTACATATAGTGCAAGGAATAGAAAAACTCCTTGGATCCTTAAGCTTTGGTGGAAGCTTATTTTGGATTAAAACATTACACTTTTCAATAAGTGAAACTAACTTATACTCACCCAATCACCTCTTCTTTGTCAAGATATCTTTCAAAAACTTAACATATGAAGGCATTTGTTCCAAAGCTTTAGTAAAATGGATGTTGATATGGAGTTTCTTGAATACCTCCAAAAATTTCTAAAATTTAATGTCCAACTTTTGCTTCTGAAAATGTTAAGGAAATAGAGAAGGAGGATGTGTTGCCTATGCATCTTTGACTTGCACTTGCTTGTCTTACTTTTCAACTTCTGATTCATTCTCAACTGGCTTCTTTTATGGCTCTTCTTGCTTACTATTATTAGTAACCTTTTTCCCACTTCGAAGGGTTACTGCCAACAAGGTTCTTCGCCTTTGCTCATAGGATTAGGTTTAGTATTACTTGGTAGGGTCCCCTAAGGCCTATTATTGATAGCTTTGGCTAATTACCCCACTTAAGTCCCATGATATTTTAATGAAGTTGCTTGATTATGAATAAAGGCATCTATCTTAGACATATATTGCATGACCAGCTTTTCCATAGACAGTTTCTTTTCTTGCAGTAGTGGTTTAGGTAGCTATAGAAAACCTAGAGGAAAATTCAATCTTCAAGCTGAGGTTATTATTATTCCAAAAGAAGTTGGGGTGATTCATCCACCCTGGATTATAAGTGTTTGAATATGGGTTGTTTTGCTGGCTACTACCCACTAATTGAGCAAACTCCTTACTTATAGGACAATGATCACTAAAGTGCCCATCACCATAATAATCACAACTAATAAAAAGACTCTATATTAAACAAACTCCAAAAGAATCAATTTTCTTAGTGAGAGTGGCTCCTAGAGTAGTCAACTCATTAATAGCATCTAACTCATGGACACTAATTACTTTCATTAGAAAAGGCCTTTCAGATTGCAATTGATAATTGTTTGGTGCCATCTCTTCCAACAAGTCATAAGTATCAATAATTGACTTTACCATAAGAGCACAACTAGCTACGACATCAATGGTAGTCCAAACTAGATTCAGCAACCTATTATAAAATGTTTGCACTTGAAGCCACTTAGATAGACCAGCATGTGGGCATCTTCAGAGCAAGTTCTTGTACTTTTCCCATGCCTTATACAGTGACTCAGAGTCAAATTGTGTGAAAGAATTGATATCATTCCTCATTTTAGTTGTCTTGGCGTGGGGGAAGAACTTGGCTAGAACCTTTTATGCAAGGTCGTCTTAGGTAGTGATGGAGTTAGTGGTGAAAGAATTCAACCAAACATTGTCTTCAGTAACTCTATTGTGCTTAAAGGTGTCACAAATATTCAAGAAGTTTGAAATGTGAATGTTCGGATCATCATTTGGGAGGCCTTCAAATTGAATAGATGTTTGGATCATTTGAATAATGGCTAGCTTAATCTCAAAATTGTTGGCTTGATTAATTATTTGCCTCTACATGCTCTTGCATGTGTTGTTCTTTGGGGTTTTCAGCCATTGTTTCAAATTAATCAAAGTCTTGGGAGTTTTGTCTTAGTAATCCCTAAAAAGTCTTCTTAATTTATGGATCACAAAATACGAGTTCCAAATTATGCACTCTTTTCATATAATGACTTTAAGTACCTAAAAATAAAATGAAACAAAACTTGAATTAAGACTAGCTTGAATTGGTATTAATAGTAGCAAAAGAATATAAAAAACAACTCCATGGCAATGGTGCCAAAAACTTGTTACGAGGTTAAATCTTATATGAATGTAAACTAACACACAAGTGCACGTGCTGTAAACAAGAAATAAAGTGATCAGTACAAGTGTAGATCCCAGGAGGAGTTGGCAATAATTCTTCCCTAAGTACAAAAATTAGGTCAAGCTTGCTACAAACGACATGATTACAACATCAAAGCAGCGGAATAACAAAATTGAAATAAAATAAAACATGCCTCCTATCTTTGGATCACCTTAGTTGTTTAATGCAAAGTTAAGTACCACATAAAATAGAAAAAAAAATTTACCGTTCCAAGTGATATCGTAATCAAATGGATTCCTTTTGGTGACAAAACGTGAACACCTTTTGTGTGAAAGAATCCCAGCCACTCAATCGCTTGGCCTCCAATGACACACACACGATTGCAACGGATCCTTCCCAAGGAGAGAGCTTTATACCACGGGCTTGTGCTAGCAAGTGGACAGTGATTTGTCCTCTTTTCTTTTTTAATTTTCAGCAAATGATCAAAGGAGAAGTTCTCAAAATAAAATTAAACTTCTCAAGAGTGGTGGCACTCAAGAGAGAAAAAGAAAATTTTATTTTGTTTCCTTCCCCACCTCTAAAAAGAAAGAGTGACTATAATGTGATATTTATATCTAGATTTAACTTATCAAAATTTACAAAATAAGTCCTTAATATTATAACAATTATAATATTTAACCAATACTTAATTAAACTTTTTTAATTGGGTCCTTAGTAGTTAAAACCTAGAATTTGATTTAAGTCTAACTTAAATCATCACACTCTCAATTTAATCCAAATACCTTTGTGTATGACCCATTAAGTTCTTAACATATTAGCAATGGAATTAAATTAAAATATTATTAATTAATTAATTTAAATGAATCATAGTCAATTTTAAATTAAGTAATTCAATTCCATAGACCATGATTGGCATCTAGCAATGAATCGAGGCCACTCAATTGTTAGGAGGGTCAAAGGATTATTTGACAACCTTTCAGTGTATGGTTTTTCAGTGTAATTCATTCCATCATCATATATCTTGGAGATGATAAGAGTTTGGCGCAATGCCCACTCTTATTGACCTCCATATTTGTTCTTGCAGTTAGATCATTAATTTTATGGAGACTTATGAAGCTCATTTTATAATCTCCTAATCACCTTGGCTAAGGATTTGATTAAGCTAATGTCAACCAAGAACTAATGAGATATTTCCCTTTAAATCATTTGGGATGATGATTCCTAACTTGATCACTCATTTGCCTTCATATGCTTAGTACTATACCCAAAAACATCCTGTTTTGGCATCCTTGGTTAGGCACCCATAAGGATGAAATCAAAACCTAGTACTCCACGTATAAAACAACCTGGTGTCTCAAGTCTAGGGAGTAGTTATACAACTATCGCATGAGAAGTATTGCATAGACCTTGAGTGAGGTACCAAATGTACTTCTCATGGTGGGTCATGTTCAGTGAATTCGCTCTCTCATGGCAAGCACCCACATGCTAGTTCCAAGTATCTCTATACTTCAACCTATGAAAACAATTGCTTACTTCACAAGTCATGAATATAACATGTGCCAATCTTTGAGCATTATTGATGTCTTATCTCAATAATACAATGATCAGGAACTTTTAGGAACAATGCTTTAATGCAAAAGGATCTCACAATTGTATCCCACTACAATTCCTTTGCAAGGCACATATAGCTCCATGGGCTTTATCTAAATAAGTAAAAAAGCAATTAAATCACAAACTTATGGATAAAGAACTACCTCAATATTATTATGAATAACAAAATGTTATACATGAATATCTCAAAATTGTAATTCCCATACAACCACAGATTGGCTTGTAGGGCTTATACTAACAAAGCTAACCTTATCCAAGTTAACCAAAGTGTGGAAAATGATTAAAAAGAAACTAATCAATTTAGCTAATTAAAGAAATGTAAGGTAAAATAACTTGGAACTAGTATTTTAAAAGTCTAGGATTATGGTTTCATTCAATATTTCACTTTGATTGTTATTTCCCTAATTACTTAATTCAATAAGGATTGATGTTAGTTTAGAATCCTAATGCATGTACAATCCAATGTTTAGGTACTTATACAATTGCCTAGATTAATTGGGTTTCTATATGTCTATAGGATTCAATTAATCTAGGTTCTTTAGGCACAATTCCTATTTAAACTATATATGACATTTAGGTGTATGTCTACCCTAATTGCTAATCAAGGTACTTAATTTCTAAGTGATCTGAACACATATTATCCAAACCTAGCTATAATCTAAACTAACTTTGTCAAGTCTCATTTTGATACCATAACCATTTAGCTGCTAATCAAGCAATCAATGGTCAATAAATTCATATTTGAATAAACATCAACATACCCATTCAAAACAAGTAAAAGAGCAACAAAATAATCCAAGTTACATGAATAAATCCACCAAAATCCTAGATAAAAGCTATTTAGTTCATCATGGTTAAAGCAAAGTTCAATATTTCCAAAAAATAACTTATTTATGCAATAAAAGAAAGAGAGAGAAATAAAAAACTAATGAGAGAAATGAATTGCTGTAGCTTTTCAAACCAAATCTCCTTCAATTTCTCCCTTGTTCTCTTTTTGTAAAAAGTTCCCTTTTCTAAAAAATATTATTCGCTTCTAGCCTTTCAAAACCCACTTAGAATGGCCTATTTATATCACTTATTAAAAAGCCCTAAATGAGAAAAACGTCATGTGTAGAAAATGGTCCCCCATGTTGGTGCCAAGCTCTCTGTCCCAAGCTATTGTGTTTAAGGGTGGGAAACGCCTGGGCACCAAGTGGCTAGCGCGAGGCTTTCTGTTTGCTGTTGTGCAGTCAGCAATAGTCTTTCAGATTCCAATGTAATTTTGACCATGATTTGATTAGAAATTGGCAAAGTGATATACACAAAAGTTGTCACCCTTCCTCTCAGCTTTCCAATGGTCTAAGAGTCACAATGATCAAAGTTCTATAACTAAAGTTGCACTCAAAACACTGTCGCATGTTCAAGAGACACATCAAGCCATTTTGCATGGTTCATCCTCTAATGAGGTCTTTTGTACTTCAAAACCTTCAATAACAGTAGGACCAAATCAATGATGATTCAAATTGGGGTTTTTTACATGAAATTAAATCAAAATCACTTGAATTAAAATAATTAAGCATGCATGAAACTTATTAATGAAAAGCAAGAAAATTACCTAAATGCAACTTAAAACATAAGAACTTAGCTCTTTTTATGGCCAAAAATAGTGCAAGATAACTCTATATAATAGAGTTATCAACAAGCTAAAAGGAGACATTTTTGTAACCATGCATTTATAATCTCATGTCAGTAATCAAATTTCCTCAATTTTTGTAATACTCATGAAATATGGCACATAAAAACATTTGCAATAGCATTCATTTGAAATCATGTTTGCATAAACTGTTGGAAACTATTTGCCTTCAAAAAACCATTGGAAAAACACTTAAAAATCTATTTCAATAAAAAATCTATTGATACATTGTACACAAAACACCTTTTGTTGAATTTTGTCTAGAATGAATCGATACATCAAGCATAAAATCCCCTTTTCTTGGTAATTTCCTACACATTACCAATCCATTAGACTATTCATTAGGCTAAAGTTTAGTCTACCCAAGTGTCAGTTAAAATTCTACCACGCAAGTATACGTATCGAATAGATAGTATA
>NW_018397266.1:7136072-7136186 GCF_002168275.2 Theobroma umbraticum
GCAACTTCATATTGCAATATGATTTGGTCCATATCTCTCCAACAAAAAGCCCATGATGATATTCCAAACCAATATGATTCCAAGCATTCATTGAGATGTATATACCTCATGGAA
>NW_018397266.1:7136196-7136304 GCF_002168275.2 Theobroma umbraticum
AGTTTGAATATTACTCTCATAAAGGATTTTGGATTTAATGGGAGCCCAATGACAATAAAAAGTTTAAAGGGGCAAAATGGCATAACATAAAGTGACACATGCATATGA
>NW_018397266.1:7136332-7136447 GCF_002168275.2 Theobroma umbraticum
TCCTAAGAAGCAAAAAGGATTATACATGTATATAAATAAAGTCATATACATCCTGTTATAAAAGGCTCAAATAAGAAGATATTTAGATCGTTAGTTCATGGAACTAATAAAGGGT
>NW_018397266.1:7136780-7136907 GCF_002168275.2 Theobroma umbraticum
CTTGCAAGGAAACTGTAATGGGTTACAATTATGAGATTCTTATGCATCAAAGCGCAATCTCCAAAATGTTTATTGGTCAATGTATCATTGAGACTAGACATCAATGATGCCTAAAGACTGGTACATT
>NW_018397266.1:7137221-7137457 GCF_002168275.2 Theobroma umbraticum
TGATGCAGGGGACATATCCTAACTGTTCTTGGTTGATATTAGCTTATTGAAGTCTTTGGCCATGGCGGCTTGAAGATTATGAAAGGAGTTTCATAAGTCTTTATAAAGCTAATGATTAAAGTTTAAGAACAAATATGGAGATCAATAAAAGTAGACACTGCACCATTCTCTTATCATTTCTGGGATATATGATGAGGGAATGGATTACACTGAAAGGTTAATCACTGAAAGGTTGA
>NW_018397266.1:7137485-7137626 GCF_002168275.2 Theobroma umbraticum
TGGGTGGTCATGACGGATTGCTAGATCCCAATCTTGGTCTATGAACTCTAGGTACTTAACTTGATTAATGATAAATATAAAGTTGTTTAAATTTATCTAATTCTAAGATTAACTTAAGAATTATATGTTGAGCTCATTGCC
>NW_018397266.1:7137636-7137720 GCF_002168275.2 Theobroma umbraticum
AAGCCTAATGGGTCACACACCTAAAATGAATGTTGAAAATAAAATGGGAGAGATGACTAAGTTGGACTTAATCAAATTAGAAGT
>NW_018397266.1:7137730-7137837 GCF_002168275.2 Theobroma umbraticum
TCAAGCACTTGATTAAAATTGCTTAATGAAGTTGTTCCTAATTCATTAAATTATTTAATTAAGTTATTGAGCCTAATTGATTAAATTTGTTTAATCAAGTTATTGGG
>NW_018397266.1:7137937-7139287 GCF_002168275.2 Theobroma umbraticum
CTACTTAAGCTCCCAAAATGAGCCAAAATAACTCTATATAATAGAGTTATCACCAAGCCAATAACCACCACATTTCAGTATGTATCTCATCAAACCTACTCAATCAACATAACATACACATTTCAGTATGTATTACAATAAAATGACCATTCAACATAACATAGGCTCGTCCTCATCATTCCATAATACTTTCCTATCATAACATAACCATTTAATGACTTTGAGTGGTGTCCACCCCATTCAATTGAATAATAGTTTAACCCTTACTATTTCGAGTTCCAAGCAAGCTTTATGGGTGACATTCAACCTTACCCACACTTAGGAGTGGTGCTTGCCCCACTTGAGAAAATAGTGGTCATTCACCACTATTGTCTGGATGCCTCAAGTATAGGATTGCTCTTATCCATAACTTGCATCATAATCATGTAATCATTTTCATTAAGCATTCTCATGCTTATCTAATAGTGTACATGGAATTCACATCACATACATCTCATGGAATACATCATAATCATACCTCATAATTCATAGTCTATTGTGGGAGGGAATACATACTTCCTTTAAGCATTTCAACATCAAATGCATAAATGTCATAATCATTCATTTCTCATAGGTGGGAACTCATAACTCCATTAATATATCATCTGACATCATGTCAAGTATATACCTTATTCCATTCATCTCATTTTGATAGAAAATATTTGCAAGGGCTTGTCATTCTTTGTTGAAAACTAAGACATAGTAGAATATTTACATACATAGTCAATTCACAAACTAGTTGAAAATCATCTAAGTCATCTCACAAAATAAATAGTTAATAAGTAAAGTCCATCAATCATACCTTTCGAAATCTGGTTGAAAACATTATTAATCAAATTCTTTGAAAAAGCCATTCTTGAAACAATAATTTCTCATGCATAATAAATCATTTCTATAAAATGTTAGGAATTTTGAGAATATGGTGCCTTAGAAAGCAAGTATATTCTTATGCTTAATTTCATTAAATTCGTAATGAAAGTACATTTTGATAATAAGGCAAAGAGTTTGTTTTAAGTAAGCATTCATTATCTAGTTATTAAGATTTAAAATACATTTGCATGAAGGGTCATACATAGGAGACATGTATTTTAATTGAATCTAAAAATTGTTCATAGTTATATAATAAAGTTGGTAACTTTATTGTGTTAAGGCTATAGTATCTAAATTACTTCCAACGAAATGAATGTGATTCACATCAAAGGAATGATGAGTCTTAAAATATCAAAATGGTTGACTTCGAGTAATGACACTATAACATGAACTGGAATAATGTGAGAATCAAATTTATGTTTAACCATTACTTAAATCTTG
>NW_018397266.1:7139297-7139574 GCF_002168275.2 Theobroma umbraticum
TATGCATTTGCTTATAGTAAAATTGAAATCTTCATGGATAGTGGACTTGTGTTTAATCTCTTTATAATCTTTGATTTACCTTAAGTATGATCATCATAAAGCGTTGATCTAGACTTCGTATTTTAGGATTTTAATCAAAATGAACATTTGGGAACATATATCCAAATAATGGAGTTTATAGCATTAACATCATTTCTAATGATTTCAGGAAGATTGGTGATTAATCTGGGTACAACGAATTGATGAATTAGCTACTCATCACATCTAGATACTCAAA
>NW_018397266.1:7139584-7139719 GCF_002168275.2 Theobroma umbraticum
TAAAGTATTGAATTACTAATTTGATGAAATTAGAGATTAGAGGACAAAATTGACATAAAAGGTAAAATGGTGATTTCACTTTTTGTTATTGGATGGTTATGAGAGTTCACAATATAAGGTTTGCAATTGGACAAC
>NW_018397266.1:7139729-7140958 GCF_002168275.2 Theobroma umbraticum
TATTAAGTATTGAATTGTTTCTTGTAATTATAGTTAATCCAAGAGTGCAACTATGAATCTATGGTGGAGAGATTTCATGGTTAATAAGCTTGAATTATTTTTAATGAGATTAAGAATAATTTTAAGTTTATTGGAGCCTAGAATATCAATGTCCAAATAGATTCCCCACTTAGCTTCGTAGAATTCAACTTGTTTAAGTTGGAATACATATTTTAATTTGATTAATTAAATTGTGTACAAAAATGGCATCTTTAACATGTTTCTTTTAATTTAAACAAGAAAACATGTTTGGTTTTAATTTAGACAAGAAAATATGTTTGTCTTAATTTAAGACAAGAAAAATATTTTTTTGTCTTAATCCGCACAAGAAAACATATTTGTCTCAATTTAGATAAGATAAAATATTTTATTTTAATTAAAGACAAGAGTTGTCTTAAATTAAGATAATACTAGGAGGATCTTGTAAAATGAATTTAGACATCCATGTTGATACAAGGAGACTCTATGTTTGACTATCGCTCTTTTATTTATTATTAATTCTTTTTAAATAAAGATAGATAATAATAAAATAAGAGTTATTATTCAATAAGGAGTTTTATTTTATTAAGAACTCTAAATGATAATTAAAGAATTACATTATTTACTCTTTAATTTTGATAATTATGGAATATGTTTGATGTTTCTACAACTCTAAACGGATGGCCAAGATTGATTCAAAAGTGTATGATTTTGATTAAACTCTTGAGGCAAGAGTTTTAATAAAAAGAGAAGAGATTGGAAGAAAAGAAATGACCGTACTTTTTCTTGAAAGAGTTTCAGTCGTCACTTCTCTCTTCCTTCTCCGAAGTTTGCCATGTCTTTCTTCTTCTCTCCCATTCTTGGTTGAATTTTTTGAATGAAAAGTAGCCATTAATTTTAGGAAGAAAAGTGAGACAAAACCTATTGCCATCTTGTAGTTTAGCATTCCACACCTTGTCCACTCAAGGTGCAAGTTGAAATCATTCTTGAAGAACAAGTGGTAAACTTGTTTGGTCGAGAAATCATTTATTGGTGTGGTGGTGTCCAAAAATAAAAATCTCAAAAATAAAATATATGTTCTTTCTTACTTAATAGATTTTTATTTTTTTTAGGATGTGATTACGTTATTTGCAATTAGAATGATTTGTGTTTTTGTTTATGTAATTGGATTGCTTGCTTTCATTATAAAAGAAATTTTTTGAAATCCATGC
>NW_018397266.1:7140968-7187949 GCF_002168275.2 Theobroma umbraticum
CACATCAATCCACTAAGATCCTACTCCAGCATAAAAACCATGCTTGCTTTACATATCAAAATGCTTGAAAAGGTGTGCCCACTCACCAAGTTTGAAGACTCGACCTTTAACAATAATCAAGACTCATCTCCGATGAATTCCTTGGAGTTTCCAATCGTTCTTAACATTCAATATTCATCATAATTAATGCTCAAACTAATAATCTCATGGTAATCATTTTAAGCCTTTTCAAAACTACTTGATTCATCTAAATCTAATTTTTTTGCTTAAACTCACTACTACTCAACATAATTAATTCTTAGAAATCAATAAATCCTCCATCCTTACCTTAAGTAAGCTTAGATGCTAGGGAAAAGCACAAAACCTTTGCAGTTTAGTATCCAACAAAAAATTTAGGCACATAAACAATGTTTTTCAGTTCTGTAACAATTAAAGTTTAAAGATTTAGGTAGCATTTGGTATGAGGGAAGTGGGAGCAGATTCTCTACAATATGCTCAATTAAATTACATTATAGTATTTGTTTTACAACAGACTACTACAATGTAAGATTGTAATGCAATCACATTACAGTCAAGAGATGTAATGTGATTGCAGTCCAAAACCAATGCAATCACATTAGATTGCACTCTGCAATGTTCTTAAAGATATTTTTACCCTTCAACTTTATTACCTTATTAAAAATATTTTATAATGTTATAATTAAAATAAAAAATATTAAGAAAATATATAATATAAGAATCAAAAATTAAAATAAAATAAAATATAAGAAATTGAAATTTATATAATATAGGTAAAAAATTAAAATAAAATATATAATATAAAAAATTATATTAAAGAAATGAAAATAAAATATATAAGATTATAATAATAAATGAAAATAAAATATATGACATTAGAAATATATTTAAGAGATGATATTATATAAAAATTAACAATAAAAAATATAAGTATATTGAACTTACATTTTAATAAATAGAGATAATTTTAAAAATTAATATTACATTCCCAGTAAAGTACTTATAAACCAAATGCTGTAATGTTATCTTTTCTGCATTTTAATCATTATTTAGCTTGTATACAAAACATTGTAATGTTATTTTTCCTGCAATTATATTGCTTGCAATCACATTACCTACAATCACATTACCTGTAATCACATTACATTGTGAAGTACCAAACGCTACCTTAAGGTTGAAAACATCCCATTTGTTCACAAAATAATCAAACCAAGCTTTGATCTTTCCAAAATAGTGATTTGGATGTAAAATGAGTTGAGAGAGCCTAGAGTTGAGAGAAAAGTTGTTCAATACTGCTGAGAATGAAAACCCTTAAAAGAATGCAACCTACTTATACTTTAAGTTGTGAAAATACAATTTACCACTTTTTTTTTTCCTACAAACGACGAAATATGTCTATACATTTGGGCTATGTATCGATACATTCGATTCTAGAAAATTATCCACACATTTGGTCATATATCAATAAATGTGCATCAAAATCCTTTTAAAAAGCTTGTTGGATAAAATCTATTTATAAATTTGGACCATGTATCTATAAATTCATCTTGGATAATGTATTGATAGTTTTGTTCCTATAACCAAAAACAAGTTTGAAAACTAGTTCGTCTAGACTCAACTTCACACCATTATTTAAAAATAATCTTTATACATTGAACATGAACTTTTCTAAAGTTAAAAACTCAGTATAAATGTTCAATACATGAAACCTACTTGCTTACCAAAGGATTCCTTAATTTATCCTCTAATTTAAGGTGGAATTTAACATCAACCTTTATTATTATTAGTCACCCTGACTTTGTGACTCCAAGGAAGGCTGAACAATAAGGTAGCCCTTGCCCAGTTGCTTTTGATCTCGAATCTCCTTAGCAAGAAGCTTTATGATTTAGCAAACTCCTTGTTGACTAGTAGCTAGATCTTCTAAAGTCATTACCTAGACTAGAGGCTCTACAACCTCATGAGCTTATCCCTTTGTCTAGGCACTAGTGGGAGTACTTGTCCTCCTTGAATTGGTGGCCTTGTTATGTTTACCACTACCTCGAATAGTAGGCATACGTGGTTTGTTAATAGTCTTGCAAGATCATTTGGCACTGCTGCACCTCTAACACTAACTCGTGTCCTAGGAGACATATCTTACCTAAACAAAGTAAACATATACTATAGGACTCATTTCTATTGACTTATAGAAATATGGAACTCGTACTTAAGTATAATTTGGTACACTAGCAAGGAATTATATATAGATCTCCCATTCTCAGTTTGTGCTCCGGGAACAAGATTTTGACATATGACTCCAACCATTTCACTGAAAAACAATGAAAACCTATGACTTTATGAACCTAGAGCTCTGATACCAACATTGTCACAACCAGTTTCAAGGTTCTCGTAATCGATGCAAGGTCCTAGAAGGGTATAACACACTAGACCAAAGCAAGCCTCTTACATTCATACAAAATTGTACATCCAAGGAAGCATTAATCATTCAATTTATAAATTATATAAAACATTTGAATGTGCCATCATATCTTCATGGAATGCAGCCTCATAACGTATGGAAACACTTACACGCATATATTATAGCATTTGAAAACATAGTTTAGAAATCATCCCTATAAACTACAGCTTGCACCTTGGTGCTCAATTGGGCCCTCGACCATGAAAACATACTTCAGTAAAAAATGCATTGTACCATAAAAGGCTACGAATCCATAACATGTTCAATAACCATATCATAAACAAAACCATAAGGTTTTTGGGAAAGAAGAAAGAAAAGCATTTTTTTTTAAAGATGGTATTTGTGTCTTAAAATTTTGATTTGATACTAGGTCTCATTTTTTTAACTGTTGACTAGTAATGTTAATAGTCAAAGGGCTAAAAGTATCATTGTAAAGCAAGAGGGGCCAGGGATTCTTTTTAGAGTGATTGGATGGAGATTTCGGCATTTTACCTGCGGTTCTTATCCTAGTACTTATAAGTTGGAATTGTAATTTATAAATAAAGGGATATAATTAAATCAATCAACTGATATCACAAAAAGAATGATCATATTTTGCTTCTTGATATGCATTTGGTGGATTAATGCACTAGTCAACAAGTCAACATTTTTATTGAGAAATGGGATTTTCCTAGATAACCTTTAATTCAATTATAAATTATTAATAATTTATTAAGTGACATATGTCATTATCTACCATATTTAAAATTAAATTATAAATTGAATAAATATGAAATAAACATAGCTCAATGTAAGTCCATGTATTCTTGATTTAAAGCGTCCAATTTGTATACCCTATTATTCAACTAATAAAAAGAATTGCTTCTATTGTTTTCAAATTGAATGTTTAGTTTTCATATAATATAAAGTCTTAGAAATGTAGTATTTTTTTTTCTTATTACACAAGTTTTGTTCTTGAAGTGACATAAAAGTAATAAAAGATAAAAAGGTAAAATATTTCCATTATGATAAAGTGGATATTATTAAAATATTTGAATATATTAGACATAATGATTGAAAAAGTCTCTGAACTAGTAAAAAAAATTCAAATAATTTTTTATTTTTCTATTGCATTCAATTAAGCCCTTGTATTCTTATTTTTGATAAAATAGGTCCTTATGATTAACAATTAACTAATTATTACTAGTCAAAATGCCATTTGTCAATTTATACTCACATGATGTTGACATGGCATCGATATAACACTGACATGAAAAGTGAAAATGTCGTATGACTATGTTATCATACCACATCATTATCTATTATGACATCCAGCATGTCGCATCAACGTCACGTGACATAAAAATGACATGAGTCATTTTGACTAACAGTTAGTTAATAATTAATCATAAAAATTTATTTGATTCAAACTAAAAATACAAGGCTTGATTGAACGTAATAAAAGAATAAGAACTTATTTGAATTTTCTTAAATAGTTCAAAGCGTTTTTAGGTATTATGTCCATATATTAAGATCTATCCACACGTTTGGTTCACAAAAAAAAATAAAGAGGAATAGAATAATTACTCTGTGAGAATTGAATATATAGAAATTAATAGAATAGAATAATTATTATATAATTTAGTTTATGGAATGGAATAAGACAGAAGTTGCTATTATGACTTATTCGATTTTTTGGTTGATTAAAAGAATTTTGAAATAACAAAAGAATGAGTGATAAAAAGATTAGAACTCTTTCTATTATAATACTGGATTTTTAAATTAAAATATTGATTTTTATAATTTATAAAAAAATCAATAAATTTTTATGTAAAACTTCAATATGATTATTTTTTTAAAAATTAATAAATTAGAATTTATTTTAAATATCAATATGGTTATTTTATTTCTTCTTTATTTTTTAAATAGTAAAATATTAAAATTTATAATTAAAATTTTAATTTAATTTTAAAATTTAAAAAATTATTTTTTATAATGTATAAATAAAACTTTAAACTTTTATTTTAATATCTTTTTTCTTTTCTATTTTGTTTTCTTTCGTCTCCATTGGTGTGCTACGAAGGCTGGATCTAGCCACTATGGCGCCACATCGGTGCTTCTTGCGGCTCGATATGGCCACGGATTGCCAAATCTGACATTTCCTGCAGCTAGATTCGGCATGTCCTCAGTTGGATCTAGCCCGAGTATCTAAAAACACATTATTATAATTTTTGAAAAGAAAAAAAATGAAAAGAGAAAATTGGAGGAAACCGGGTCCATTATGCAGTCAATCGGAGACGGTGTAAATACTTCCCCAACTACAGGTGCATGAATAATATAACTCAAATCTGATTCTGTCCCTCTCTTTTGTTTCTTGAAAGGTGATTCTGTCCCTCTTGAATGAGTATGTCATTAAAACCTTACCATATTTTCATCTTGTAGGGTCTTGTTTCATACCCATTATATATATATATATATATAAGAATAGACAAGGCATCATTCTCACAGAAGAAAAATGGTGGGCAGACAAGAGAGAAAAGGTTCAGGGACTTCCAGATTTTTTTCTCGATCAGAAGAAGAAATTAGTACTGCAAATTTACTTCATACAACTACAAATACGAAAAGGCCTGCAGGATGGAGAGCTATGCCTTTCATCTTAGGTGCACATACATCTCTCCCTGTTATATTGTAGCTATATATACGACGCATTTCTGGCACTGTTGTTTAATATGTGTATCCTTAGTTTTGTGAAAAGGGGGTGGCGTTTTCTATCTGCAGGGAATGAAACGTTTGAGAGACTGGCGTCGTTCGGGTTGATGGCAAATTTTATGGTGTATCTACAGAGGGAGTATCACATGAACCAGGTCCAGGCAGCAACCATCCTTAACGGCTGGTCCGGCGCCTCCAATTTTGCCCCAGTTATTGGTGCCTTTGTATCTGATGCATTTATTGGAAAATTCTGGACCATTGTTTTCGGATCCTTTTCATCTCTCCTGGTATGCCTGTAGTCTTTTCTTATATATTTACAACTTACAAGTCTATGTCACCTCCCTTTCTTAAATCACTAATCTCACTTGCATACAGAGTCCACAGAGGCATGATAACTACTTGAAATTAGGGGGAAATAGGAAGGAAAAGGGAAATTGTTGAAACTAGGATTTTTTATTCCGTTCTACATTTCAATACACATGCTTTAATTTTCAGTCGAGAAAGGAGCTATTATAGCTTGCAATAATAAACACATACAGCAATACGGGAAACACCCAGGAGAATTATTTTGCGTGGATTGATTCATTGGATTTATATCAGATTTCTTGGAAAATTAGAGAACTAAAGTATTGTCGGTATAATTACACTAATTCATAGTCCTAAAAGGGTCTTAGTTTTGCCCTTTTTTATATTATGCCTGATTAATAATATGTCATGTCAACCTGATTGGCAGGGAATGGTGATCATGACTTTAACAGCTTTGTTAGCGCAGCTGCGTCCTCCGCCTTGCACCCTTGAAGAACAACTACATGGCCAATGCAGAGACTACAATAAAGCCCAACTTGGCACTTTGATTCTTAGCTTGAGCTGGTTGTGCATTGGCACCGGTGGAGTCAAGCCATGCAGCATTCCCTTCAGCGTTGATCAATTTGATTTAACAACTGAAGAAGGGAGGAAAGGAAACAACAGCTTTTACAACTTGTACTATACCACTCAAACAATTGTCTTATTGATTACTCAAACTGTAGTGGTTTATATCCAAAATGATATTAGCTGGGCCCTAGGTTTTGGGATACCGACCCTCTGCATGCTCTTTGCAATTGTTTTGTTTTTTGTTGGAACAAAAATTTACATATATGTAAAGCCAGAAGGAAGCGTTTTTGCTGGGGTAACACAAGTATTTGTTGCCGCTTATAAAAAACGCAAGCTTAATCTTCCACCTGATGGAGTAGATAGGCAATTCTATGATCCTCCATTGAAGAGAAGCTTGCTTCCAGAACTCCATCTCACCAGACAGTACAGGTAATAAATTTGGCCTAGGTAAAGTGTACAAATGAAACTGATTTCGTTCCTTTTTTGATCGTTTCTTTTTATTTTGCTTCCTCAGTTGCTTTAATAAAGCGGCTTTAATTGAGGGTGACGAAGTGAATTCTGACGGTGTTTGTGTGAATCCGTGGAGGCTTTGTAGTGTCCAACAAGTTCAAGATGTTAAATGCCTAGTAAACATTATCCCGATTTGGCTTACCAGCATCCTTGGCTTCCTTGCCATGAATCAACAAGGAACATTCACGGTATCACAAGCCTTGAAGATGGACCTGCACTTTGGTCCCTACATAGAAATCCCTGCTGGCTCAGTTGGTGTCATTACACTGATTGCAATTGCGGTATGGCTTCCATTTTATGATAGAGTCTTGGTACCAGCGCTTGAAAAAATCACAAAGCAAGAAGGTGGGATCACACTTCTCCAAAGAATAGGAATTGGGAATCTATTCTCAATCCTAACAATGTTAGTTTCCGGTTTAATTGAAACAAAGAGAAGGCATTCAGCCCTTTTGCACGGTGGCCCTGATGGAGTTGCTCCAATGTCAGTCATGTGGCTAGCTCCTCAGCTTGTCCTGATTGGCTTCTCCGAGATATTCAGCATTGTTGGACTAATAGAATTTTACAATAAGCAGTTCCCTGAGCGTATGAGAAGCATAGGAAATTCTCTAATCTATCTCACCTTTTCTTTGGCAAGCTACGCAAGCAGCTCTGTGATCGCCGTTGTGCATAGTGTCACCAGAAGGAAAGGCGCCAATTGGTTGTCTGACGACGTCAACACAAGCAAATTGGACTTTTTCTACTTCCTAATAGCAGGATTGTCTTTACTAAATTTCGTCTTCTTTCTGTTTTGTGCTCGAAGATATCACTATAAGGGTAGCGTAAAAATAGTGTAAAAGAGAATCATGTCTGAACTTTAATTGCTTTGTGAAAGCAGGATTTCATGCTATTTGCATATGAAGAAGAGACCTGTATACATAGCACAGCTTGAAGCGAAAGAAATGGCAAAATAGCTTGGGATAATAGTAATGTAGTCAAGCAATAAGGGAAGTTTCCAAATCCATCTTGTCTGAATGCGTAATTCTTAAATTAGTCATTGTTCATCAATTTTTCTGCTTTGAAAAATCTTAGAACATGGTTCATTCATTCTTTTCTACTTAAACGCATAATAAATTACATATAAGGCACAACCTCGTACTATAGACATTCACTATGTACTCATACATGGCATATATAAACCTATCTATTATTTGCCAACATGTGGCTACATCACCATACACTAGACATTACATTTGTGTCCCATATCCCACATATTTATTGATACATGGCTCAATGATCAATCAAACAACATAATTAAACAACCGACTACTAGTGGAGTGACTCAATGCAGAAAATACTCATGGTCTCAGACCTTCCAAAATGTGTTCTCAAATCCCTTAAGTGTCTACAATTTGTCTACGACTGGATCTACAAAACATGAGAGTTAAAAATGTAAAGTATAATTACTCAGTGAATGATAAAGAGGGGAACAAGCAACAGGCAAGAATAAGTTTAAAATCAATGCATATTTACTTGAAACAGTGCAAGTTTTCCTATGCAAATCCATGATGCATTTGGGTCCCACCCATTAAAATCCACATATTTAACCTTAAACTCACCTATTGGTGATAATCATAATCACTAGCATCTTGTCGAGCTCTTAACTCTCAAACAAACTCGAAGTAGATCACTTTAAGTGAAAACAGGGCATGAGTTTTGAGATGCCATGCTCAAGTCTTGATACTTTGAGATACCAAGAGCAAAAATGGGCAAATTTTCTAAGAGGCCTCGAGTCCCACCTAGCTTGTCTCAATACCTCAATCTAATGGGCACAGTCTTATGCACATGTTCCCATTTTAAGGCTGCCCAAGCCTTTCTTATACTTTGTTTTCTGCACTTAATTACAACCTTGGTTGCCATTTGCACTTCTTGGCCCTACATTTCAGTTAATTAAACTTTAAAACATGCTACACATAAGCAATTCATGCATCAATAGCAAGATCACAAAATAGTGCACAATTAAACTTAGGAATTAGTGGCATTTCCACCCCATAGTGGCCATGAACAAGAGGTACTTAGACCTTTACTCTAGTGGTATTTTTGTCCTTCCACGACTATGCTAATTAGGTACTTCGACCCTTACTTCAGTGATATTTCTACCCCACCGCATCTATGCTAATTGGGTACTCCAACCCTTACACTATTGTTGTTTCTGCCCCACCGTAACTATGTTAATTAGTTGCTTCGACCCTTACTCAAGTGGTATTTCTACCCCACCGCGGCCATGCTATGCAACACTTAATCATCACAACAATCACAATTACAATTCAAAATAAGTACTAGGCATGCAACAATAACACTTATTCACATGAATCATTCATGCTTTAGCACACTTGATCACATATATAAGAATATCTCACTTTCACCTAAGGCTAGAATCACGTATTAGTTTCATTACTAAGAATTCTCAAGGCATGTGATCTTACATCTTATGCCACTTGTTAGCCTTGGGTTATATCATGTTTTGATTTGATAAAAATCACATGTTTTCTTGAACTCAATGTCAAACATTTGAAATTTTCTCAACTACATTCTTAAACCCCCAAGGTTACATAATTGTTTGAAATTCCATGCATCATTAGCAAACATCTTATAAGCTTTCATACAATGCATATTCAGCTAAGAATACAAAAGCAAACATGCCTTGAAATGTCTTTTAAATGTACGAACAATGAAAAGAAGAAATAACTCAGAGGAGCACTAAAGAGCTAAAGAAACCTCAAGACACAAGTCAAGAGTCAATCTTAGAGAAGCTCAAGTCTATCCAAAGGAAAAAAGAGCGCAAAACTTGAAGAATATCAAGCCATAGTTGACCTTGAAATGTTTATAGTCGACCCTATTTCAGAAAGCTCAAGTTTGAACAAACATGGAAGACTTGACCTTACATAGTTGACCTTGACAAGTTAAAAGCATGGAAGACTTGACTTTACATAGACATAGTTCATTATAGCAGCTCAAATTTGAAAAAAGCACACTTTTGGGAAAATGATCGAGTAGAGAAAGGTTATTCTAGACTATGGAGCCTTAATTTGTGAAATTTGAAAAACATAGTTGACCTTAAGAGCATTGTAGTCAATCCTTAAGCTTCAACAATGGTCAAATTTGATCCAAACTTATGTTTAATGTCTCCAAACATTACCTCAACTATAAATAGTCACATTTAATCTATTTGGAAGCAAATGAATACCTGAACCAAAGCTTCAAAACCTAGAAAGACCTCCAAAAGCCTAGCCTCACTTTTTAGCTTAATTTTATTCTTCTACCAAGCTTACAAACACTGAATACATGCTTCCTTTGAGCTGAAATTTCTTTTCTCACTATTCCTAAGCTAAAATCTCTAACATCTAGGCTTTGTAGATTCATTCTTCGTATACCTTGTGCTCATCTTGTAAGGTTCTAGCTTAATCTTAAAAAGTTATTTGTAAGAGTTTGTGGTTGGACCTTTAAAAACCATTGTTGGTGGGTTATCGTTTGATCTCATTAAAAAGCAAGATTCCCTCCGTGGATTGTGTGAAGGTTATCACTAAATCCTATGAAAAAGCTATGTAAGGGTTATTGCCTGATCTTGTGAAAAAATCGTTGTGAGGGTTATCGCTTGATGTCATTAAACAACAAGAATCCATTTGTGGATTGTGTGAGGGTTATCGCTTTATGCCATTAAAAAGTAAGAATCCTTGATAGTGGATTGAAATTCCTTAGTTACCAAGGGAGTGGAATTGGGCATCAAAAAAGTCCAACCACTATAAATTTTGGGTCTTTTTGTTTTTAATTTTTGCATTATTATTCATTGCCTATATTAGCTTTAAGAAAATAGTTCTATATTAATTTATGGTTTCATACTTCAAAAAATATTTTTCCTTTTACTCTTATAGCTGGCATTTAAATTTAGGAAAACTATTTTACTTTGGTATATTATTATTATGCTTGGTGATTTATTGTTAGAAACATGATTTTGATGCTAGAAATATTTTTGAGTGAAAAAGTTTTGAATTTTATACCTTTATTTTCATAGAGATTTTTAATATACGAATTCACCCCCTCTCTTGGTATATTGTTCATTAAGACTTCTACACTAATAATTAGTATCAAAGCTTCATCTCAAATTTTATAGGTCTAACCACCTTTGAGAGATCCTTTGTCAAAGCTCAAATAAACAAAAATGAAGGCTACGACAACCGTGCTCGGTGAAAGAAAATCAATTTGAAGGTTTCCCTTTTTTGTATGTAATAACTACCCCTATTGGAAGAAACGTACAGAAATGTTTATTCATTCTATTGACTTAGATGTTTGGAATGTCATACTAGATGGTTCATATGTTCCAAGTAAAGAGTAGATGGTAAAATAATGATTAAGTCTAAAAAAGATTAGGATGATCAAGATAAGAAATTAATTCAAATAAATTGTAAAACTTATAACACTTTTCTTTGTGACTTAAGAGCTAGTGAGTTTAATCAATTGTCTATGTGTGAAAATGCTAAACTAATATGAGACACCTTAGAAACCACTTATGATGGTACCAACCAAGTCGAGGAACCTAAGAATGAATTGTTTACAAATGAATATGAGCTTTTTAGCATAAAAATGAGTGAATTAATTAATGACATATTTGAAAGATTCACTAATATTGTAAGAGGCTTAAAGGCTTTAGGAAAAGACTTTCCAAATGCCCAAGTTGTGAAGAAAATCTTGTATAGCCTACCTAAGTCTTGGAGACCTAAAATCACAGTTATTAAAGAAGCTTGACTTTAAGTTAGAAGAATTAATGGGTTTTCTTATCACTTATGAAATGACACTTAGACATGAGATTGAGAGAGAACTTAAGAAAGAAAAGATTAAACAAAAGGTAATAGTCTTTAAATCTATAGTTAAGGAAGAAGAGAGAAGCATTATGAGTGAGAGTGAAAATGAGGAAGACATACCTATGCTAGTTAGAAAATTTAATAAATTCATGAAAAAAAATTAGAAATTGGAAACCTACAAGGAAGGATGTGTCTAAGGAAGATCATACAAGACATCGTCTGATATGTTTCAATTGCAAGAGGCCTAGTCACAAAAACATGAAATACACTTTAAAAAGAAAGGAATGATTGCAACTTGGAATGATAGTGACAACTCCCAAGATGAGAAGGATGATGAACTTGCAAACTTTTGTCTCATGGTAATTGATGATTGTAAGACCCAAGAAGGATCACCACACCGTAAGCCTCCATATTTCAATGGTGAAGACTTTCATGTTTAGAGATATAGAATAAGACACTTCGTTATTGCAAATGATTATCAAATGTGCAAGCAAATTGAAAGTGGTCCATATAAACTAAAGAAAGACATGGCAAATTGGAATTCACATGATCTTGATTTGATTGAACGTAATGCTAAAGCCATGTATACTATCTTTAGTGCTATTGGAGACAGGCAATACAATCAAGTTTAAAATTGTGGAAATGCCAAGGAGATATGGGACAGGCTAGACAAGCTATATGGGCAACCCCTTGAAATAGAACTAGAAGAGAATGATCTCTTCTATGAAAGCTCATTAAGTGATGATAAAGAGAATATCAAATTTTTGACTTCAAGACCAAACTCTGAGGTAGGTTCTTCCTTTCATGAACCACATATCCTTATGGATGGTGAATTGGCAAGTATGTTTGAAAACTTAACTCTCATATCTCAGGATCTTATCTTTAACCAAAAAAAAGAAATTTCTAAGCTTAAGATAAAAATGAATCATTAATGGAAGAAAATGTTCAATTAAAAATTGATCTTGAGACATATCAAAGAAATTATGAATGTTTAGAAGAAGAAATTAAGAAATTGAAAAATATTGTCAAATGAAAGGAAATGTAAAAAATTAGGAGTAGGAGCATTTGTGAACTCATAAATTTCTAATCCATTCATTGTTCAACCTATTATCCTGTGCATATGTTTGGTTAGACTAACGCTCATGGATCTAAAGTAATTTAGATACCAAATATCTAGTGAAAGCAATTTTTGTAGGTATCACTAAAAAGGAACATCAATGTGATATCTATTTTTTTTTATCTCTTTTAAATTTTGAAGAATCCTTGATTGCTGAAATTTGATTGATTGCAAATTACATGTTTAAGCATTAAGTGTTGTTCATGTTGCATTTGCTTGAAAATATATGATTGAGAGTTGATTGTGAAAAATTGTTGATTGCAAGGAATGTGAGCATAAGATGCGTCTACACTTGAACGTTAATGATTTGACAAGGATGATATGATAGTAACATAAACACCTTTGATAAGTTGCTAGTATTCTAAACAAGGAAATATGTGCCCAAAAGTTAATCTTTTTAAATTTCCTTTTGTCTAGGATATGTTAACCTTTTGAACAACCTTGCTTTGAAATTTTAGAATCGAATTGATAAGTTCAAAATGATTAAACTTGAGCATAACAATACTTTACTACTTGAATTGATTTCATCAATATGAGCCTATAGGAGAAAATTATTTGCCATGCTTGAGCTTATGTTGTTATATATCTTGAACAAGTTTTACTAATGTTGTAAATGCTCTTATGACTTGTTCTTGATGAAAATGAATGGATGAGTAAATGCTTGAATTTGTTGATCTTATGTGCTTGCATAGATAACATTCTTTCTCAAGAATGAAAAATTTATATGGTCATATTGATTAAAGCATTTCTTGAGGAATTGAAATGTTCAGTGTTGCTCTTTTCCAAGTCAAGATGCCACCTCAGAGATGAGCTATGGCTAGTGGTATGTAGTGAAAGATGCTCCCATTCATATTACTATTAGACCATAAGCTTCAACTATTAAAGGTTGTGGCAAGCAAGGCATGTGAAACTTGTAAATTTCGTCACTTGGGCAATTAATTTGGTAAGCTTAGGAAATACCTTTGTTGACTTAAAAACCTCAATTTCATCCTTTAAAATTCATAATTAAAAGTCATGGAGGTTGTGGTAGAGATTTAGAATGAGATTACGCCTTGAAAGAAACAATTTTCATCAATCAAGACCTCGAAAGTCGATCTAGTGCATAGAGGGTCAATCTTGTGAAGTGAAAAGTAGAGGGAGTCAAGGGTTTTGGCCAAAGGTTGACTATAGGGCCCTTATAGTCGATCATAGGGAGGAAGAATGAAGGAAATGTCAACCTATTGGTCCAAGATTCACTATGAACCTTCTACAGTTGATCTTGTGAAGGAAAATTGAGTAGAAATGGACATTTTGGTCCAAGATTGACTATAGACCTTTTATAGTCGATCTTGTGAAAGGGAAATGGGTTGAATACCAAACCTATTGGTCCAAGATCGACTATAAGCCCTCCATAGTCAATCTTAGGCTATCCAATCAGCTTAAAACAGGCTTAAAATCCCTAAAATCCAAAATTTCCTCATTTTGCTCTTATCTTTTGTTCTCCAACTCCTTTTCTCTCAAATTTCCTACATTTCATAACCTTCAAAATCTATCAACTAATCTTGGATTTTAAGTGCCAAAGGTAAGGATTTTCACTTCTAAAAACTTAGTTTTGCTGATTTTTGTTTTCTCTTTCTAAATGCTAGGAATTTTTCTACGTTTGCAAGATTTGGCTAGATCGCTTCGTTGGAAAGTCATGAAAGGAGCAAAAATAGGTAAAATAATTTGTTTACTTAATGGATATGAAGTTTGGATGAAAGTTTGGTGGAAATAAGTGAGAATTAAATAGGGTTAGAAATAGGTATTTAAAGTGTTATGAAATTTTAAGGGTTTTTGAAGATATTGATGATCGAATATCATTTTATTGGGATTTTGAGAGTATTTCTGTTGAATATCATTTTCAGGTGATATTGGAGCAATTTAAGTTGTTGGAAAGGCTAAGCTTTAGATGAAAAGTGCCTTCAAGCATTAGGTAGATACATCATTTTTGAATTATTTTAATATAATTAAGCATGTCTATTTTACAACCTTGCATTAAAACATATTTGATCAAAATTTATGATGTGAACAATGGTTTTAAACTCGTTTTATGAAATATATAGATATACTGTGTAAATATGTTAATATGTATTTAGTTTTGAGCATGGAGATCCAGCCTTTCAATTGTTTGATGCCTCAAATAGATGTTTTTCTATGAATAATTACTTTTTTGATAATTAGATTCATCCCTTGTTTGAGAATGGACTTAAAGACTTTGATTTCATTTTTGGTTTCAAACCCTTTGGACTTAGATGGGAAATGAATTTATTTTTTTATCTGGAAATGAATATTTACATATTTGGAAACATGTCATAAAAATGTTTTAGTGGAGCCTACTTGAGTTATGGACCTATAGCTAGTGACAGTAACCATTGACCATTGTGCACAATGATTTGCTTTGATTGGGTAGTTGATAGAGTCCTACCACTTTGATTTAGTTTCGTTTGGTAGTTGATTCAATCTTACAACTTTTGATATACGGTCGATGACTATCATGTATATGATCCTTTTGGTGTTATAGCATACTTTGATTTAGTTGTCCATGCTACATAGTGCTTTATGAACTATTTGAAATGATATTTGATACTATGGGATTAGAACTAGATGCTTGTTTTGAATTTTGGACTTAGGAACTGACATTGTTTGGACTTTGGACATTAGACTTGGTATCTGTTTAGACTCCGATTTTCAAACTTGATATTTGTTTCAACCTTGGTGCTTGAGATGTTAATGGTTTGGATTTTGACATTTGTATCTGGTATTTGTCTCGATCTTAAACTTTGGATTGGGTATTTAACCTAACTTTCGTATTTAGACTTAATCCACTCGATGCAATGCAAATTATGTTATTTTGAAATCCTTTTGTTTTTTTTAAGGATTTGCTAAAGATAACATTAATTCATTTCCTTTGAAACTAAACCTTCATTTTACTACATCTTTTACAAAGCTTTAAAACCCAATATCTCTTAATTTGTTTCCTTAAAAATACTTAAATGTTTTACAAACTATTATTCTCATTTCAAGGACTTATGAACAGGATTTCAACAAATCCCTATGAAATCATTTTAAATGAGTTTGTACCATCGGGATAATGGTATGGAGGTTTGTTTTTGATACTTGTTGATACTTGACTTATAACTCGCACCTTGGAATGTTTGAATGTGTTCAGGAATTAAGTTCCCAACATTTTGAATATTGGTTATGGTTGGAAAGCAAATATGACATTGATTGAAATGAATTACTTGCATTATTTTTAAATGTATTTTTAACAAACACTTTTTTGTTAAGCTTGTTTCCCCTCCCCATATCTGCTTACAGAGTTATTTATAACTCACATATGTAAGATGCACTTGTTTTGTAGATTAGTAATTGATTAGCTCATTATCTTTTGGGAAGAGCCAACATTTCAGTTAGTCGTTGGTAAGTGATCATATGGCATCTAGTAGGTGTCAACCATTTTGTTTTGAAGTTGTACTCCACTAGTCTTTTTGGGTTAGTTAGTTATGTTTGACTACTATAGACAATATTTTGTTTGTGCCTTGCATTATATGACATGTATTTTGAGAGTTGTTATGAGATGGCTACACATTGTATTTGCCACAAGATAGCTATACTTGTTAATTTGATATGTATTGTTTTTGCATTTGAGCACATGAGCAAGCAAATTTAATATGATATATACATATCCTTTATGATATAATATGTTCATACATGTTTGACATACGGTTCCATGGTGATGAGTCCTATAAGGTAATTATGAGTATTTGTTTTGCTTTGTTCATTTTAGGCTTGCATGGGTTAAAAAGGTAACTCCCTTCGATAGCCTTACACAGGTCATGGCCCTCGAGTTTGGGTCATGATAGGGTTCACCACCAAGTTCGCTAGCAAAGAGCCACTAGTAGTAAACAACAATGAGGCACTTATAAAGGAGCCAGTTGATACTTAATCTCAAAAAGTTAGAGATGACATAGCTATTGGGGAGCTAACCTTGGTAGATATGGTAGCTAATCTATCAGGGGTTATTATGGTAACAGAGCTAATGGCCAGTTGTATACACGATCTTCAGCATCAACTAGAAGGATGACAACCAGTGCGTATTACGCACAACTTTCAAGGTCAAGATAATCAACATCAGTCTAAGTCTACTCAAGGGACTATAGAGGTTTCACTACCAGATTTTTTTAAGACGAAACCACCCTCATTTTTGGATCTAACGAGACTATGGAACCCTAGATATTCTTAGATGAGATGGAAAAGATCTGTATTACTTTAAGATGTTTTAATGTTTGGTCAGTGGAGTTAACTGGTTTTAAGCTCAAGGATGTAGGTTATCAGTCTTTGCATAGAGGCAGATCAGTTAGTGCTAACACAATGATATGGGATCATTTGTATGTAGCTTTTTTAAGTTGATTTCTATTACACAATGCACAAGCAACCAAGGCACATGAGTTTGAGGCCTTAGTGCTAGACATGGTAGTGTACAAGTACGACATTCGATTTACATAGTTATCCCAATATGCACTGTACGTTATTTTTACTAAGGAAATAAGGATTAGATACTTTGGGATGGGTTGGTAGAGCCACTATTTAAGGTCGTTCCATCACAAACTTCTAGTAATTTTCCCTCAATGGTGGACTGTGTTCAATGGATAAAGTCGAGGCTCGTGACAAGTCAGGCAACTCGAGTTAGAGACAAAAGCATTAAGATTGAGGGCCATCAGGGCCAAAAATGAGTTAATACTAGACATGGATTGTCCACAAGCCATCAGGGTTAGCACAGAGCATCTTAATCACATGGTTCCTAGTAGAAAAGTTATACAATCAGCTCAAGATCTCAACATGATAGGAGATCACACCTTGTGTCTAGGCAATAGGCCTTAGGGTCTAATACCTAATTAGTATCGTTTTGTTCTCGATATAGATAGCTAGGGCACATGAAGATGGACTATTTTATGGCATCATAGTCTCATGAGGTCTCACACCCCATATCATAGGCTACCTTGCTACCATCTACGTGACAACCTAGCCTATCCGAGCAGTTACAAGAGTTAGAGGTAGAAATGCAGCTAGTTCTTCTTAAGGTCGAGCATTTGAATTTATGCATCAACAAGTAGCTAATAAAGGATAGGCTAGGGTTTATTCCTTACCACCTTAAGATGCTGGGATGTCCAATGTCGTAGTTTCAAGTATCCTTTTTATTTGTGGCTTTGAAGCATGTGTTCTTTATAATCCTAGTTCTACGCATTTTTCATGTCACCATGCTTTGCTATGAAACCGAGTATTAAGTGTATTGTGATGAAATTTAGTTTGGTACTGACTACTCCATTTAAAGAGGTGTTTATTGCATAATTTAAGTATAAGTCTTGTGTGATCCAAATAAGGGACAAAGACACACGAGCCATTTTGATTCTACTTGATATGCTGGACTTTAATGTGATTTTGTGCATGATTGGTTATCTTTAAATTATGCTAGTGTGGATTGCCAACACAAGTTGATTAGATTCGATTACCTTGGAAAGGTTTTTTTAGTATTCAAGGTGATTGTAGTATTGCTCTAACAAATTTGGTTTTTGTCATGACAACGAGGAGGCTGTTGAGGTATGGATGCGAAGGATTTTTGGCAGTTATTAGAGATATTTAGGTGGAGGTTGGAAATGTGGTCGATAAGCCCATCTTTAGGGAGTTTTTCGATGTTTTCCTACAAAAACTACCTGCCTTACCCTCAAATAGGGAGGTTGTGTTTTGTATAGACTTGATACTGGATATCTAACCAATATCCATTCCACCATAATGCATGGTAATGACAGAGCATAAAAAGCTCAAAGATTAGTTGGAGGATTTATTGGATAAGGGTTTTATACGCCTTCGTATGTCACCATGGTGTACACCAGTGCTATTTGTGAGGAAAAAAGATGGATCACTTCCGTTATGCATCAATTATTAACAATTCAATAAGGTAACGGTAAACAATAAGTATCCACTTCTTTATATTGATGATTTGTTTGATTAGTTGTAGGGAGCATGATGTTTCTCCAAGATTGAACTTTGTTTAGGTTACCACTAACTTAGGATTAGGCAAGAAAATCTGCCTAAGACTGTGTTCTGTAATAGGTATGGGCATTATGAGTTTTTGATTATGTCATGTTGTTTGACGAATGCCCCCACAACTTTAATGGAAATGATGAATCAGGTGTTCAAACTATACTTAGACAGTTTTGTGGTGGTAGTTGTTGATGACATTTTGATGTACTCAAGGAGTAAGGTGGAACATGAGCAACATTTTAAGATTATGCTTCAAGTGTTGTGAGATCACTAATTGTATGCCAACTTCTTTAAGTGTGGATTTTGGCTTGACAGTGTTAACTTTTTAAGTCATGTGATTTCCAAGGAAGGAGTTATGGTATGCCCAAAAAGGATAGAGGCCATGGAGAAATGGCCAAGGCCAACCTTTGTGATGGAGATCCGCTGCTTCTAAGGTTTGGTAGAATATTATAGAAGGTTCGTCAAAGATTTCTCTAGACTCACAACATTGATGACTAGATTGACTCAAAAGAATAGGAAGTTTCAATAGAATGAGGCATGTGAGGAAAGTTTTGGGAAGCTCAAGAGTTGTTTTACTTCAGCTTTGGCACGTAGCCTACCACAAGGAATATGTGGATATATGTTTTCTTGTGATGCCTTATATGTTGATTTAGGATATGTGTTAATGCCACGTGACAAAGTCATAGCTTATGCCTTTAGACAGTTGAAAAAGCATGAGTAAAACTATCCTGCTCATGACTTAGACGTGGTTGTTATTGTGTTTATACCAAACATTTGGAGACATTAGCTTTATGGGGAAAAGTGTAAGATCTAAATCTATTCTAAGAGTCTTTAGAAAAAAAATCTCAATCTTAGGCAACATCAATGGATAAAATTGCTTAAAGACTATGATTGTACTATCTTATATCTTCTCGGCAAGGCTAATGTGGTAGCCAATGCTTTGAATCGAAAGGCTATGGGGAGTTTGGCCTATATCACCATTGCTGAGAGATATCCATTGATTAAGAAACATGGGAGTACATTTTGAGGTTAATGAGACTGAAACCATATTAACACATTTTTTAGTTAGGCCTATGCTACTTAATCGCATTAAGGATGCTCAAGATAAGGATGAATAGGTGACCAGGGCCTTAGATGACGCCCGAGGGAGAAAGAGGTAGCACTTTGTTAGAGATTTTGATGGCTTACTCTACTATGGAGCAAGAGTGTATGTGCTTGATATGGATGGTCTCAGGAAGGAGATTCTTGAGGAGGCACATTTATCGACTTATGTCATACATCTTGGATTCGCCAAAATGTACCATGATTAAGAGAGGTATATCGCTAAGAAGGTTTAAAGAGAGATAAGTTGAGGTTGTGGCTAGTGTTTCGTATGCCAACAAGTTAAGGTGGAGCATTAGAGGCTTGCATGGTTGTTACAGACCTTTAATCGTACCCGAGCAGAAGTCGAACACATATTTATGGATTTTGTGATGGGAATGCCTCAAACTAGTGACGGATATGATTCTATTTGGGTTATCATGGATAGATTGATAAAGTCTACACATTTCTTACCAATGAAGGTCACTTATACGCCAGCATAGTATGCAAGGTTGTACATTAAGGAGATTGTGCTATTTCATGGAGTTCTAGTTACCATAGTCTCAAATAAAGGTACCTAGATTACTAGTCAATTTTGAGGTAAATTCTAAGAGGCTTTGGTGACTATGCTTAATTTTAGCACTACTTTCCATCATCAAGCTGATGGGTATCCTAAGAGGACTGTACAGACTTAAGAAGGTATGATAGAAGCTTGTATTATTGATTGTTGGAGTCACTTAGGACCAACACTTACCTTTGATAGTGTTCGCCTAAAATAGTAGTTATTAGGCTAGCATTAAGATGGTGCCTTATAAGTTATTGTATTGGCATATGTGTGGATCACCTATCGCTTGGTTTGAAGTTACAAAACGTAAGCTACTTGGACAAAAGATGGTTCAAGAAGCCACTAACAAGATTTCATTGATACCAGATAGGTTAGTGATAGCTAAAAGTTAATAAAGTTCATACGCTAATCATAGACATTGTGATTTGGAGTTTGAGGTGGGTGACTATATATTCTTGAGAGTTTTGCCTATCAACAATATTATGAGATTTGGAATGAAAAACAAGTTAAGCCCAAGATACATTGGACCATTTGAAATCCTAGAAGAGTTGGTGCAGTAGTTTATAGATTGGCACTATCTCAGATCTTTCAAGTATTCACTCATTTTTCCTCTTGTTTGTACTACATAAGTAAAACCCCCACTGTTGGAGTTGAATCTAAGTTGATTGATGTGATTGTGTAAAGCGTTGATTTCAAAAAAAAAAATTTCTAAAGGAAGTAAGTAATCCAATTACACAAGCGGAAACATACATTATTTTTATTGCAAGTAACATAATCACATCCTAAAAATAAGAATCTATTCAGTAAAAAAAGTATTTTTTTTAGATTCTTATTTTGGACACAACCACACTAACGATTGATTTCTCAACTAAACAAGTCTACCACTTACTCTTCAAGACTGCTTTCAACTTGAACCTTGAGTGGAGAAGGTGTGGAATGCTAGACTACAAGATGGTAATCAATTTTGTCACTTTTAACTTCCTAAAAATTAATGGTTATTTTTTTTTTCAAAAAATTCAACCAAGAATCAGAGAGAAGAAAAGAGATATGGCAAAGTTCAAAGGAGGAGAGGAGTAATAGTTGAAACTATTTCAAGAAAAGTATGTATGTTTTTCTTCTTCCAATCTCTTCTCATTTTATTAAAACTCTTACCTCACAGGTTTAATTAATATCAAATACCTTTGAATCATTCTTCACCATCCATTTAGAGTTATGGAAGCATCAAACATGCTCCATAATTATCAAAATTAAAATTAAAAAATAAATAATTTAATTGTTTAATTATCATTTAGAGTTCATAATAAAATAAAACTCCTTATTGAGTAATAATTCTTATTTTACTACTATCAATTTTCATTTAAAAAGAACTAATAATGGATAAAAGAGTGACAAAACATGAAGTCTTCTTTTATCAACATGGACGTCTAAATTCATTTTGTAAGAATCCTCCTAGCATTATCTTAATTTAATACAACTTTTATCTTTAATTAAGACAAAAATATTTTATTTTGTCTAAATTGAGACAAATATGTTTTCTTGTCTTAAATTAAGACAAACATATTTTTTTATCTAAACTAAGACCAAACATGATTTCTTGTCTAAATTAAGACAAACATGTTTTCTTGTCTAAATTAGGGCAAACAAGTTAAAGCTACCATTTTTGTACATAATTTAATTAATCAAACAAAACATGCATTCTAACTTAAACAAGTTGAATTTTATGAAGTTAAATGGGGAATCTATTTGGACATAGATATTCCAAGCTCCAATAAACTTAGAATTATTTATAATCTCCTTAAAAATAATTAAAGCTTATTAACTATGAAATCACTCTACCATAAATTCATGCTTTCATTCTTGGATTAACAATAATTACAAGAAATAATTCAATACTTGATATTACTTATTAGCTATCTAATTGCAAACCTTATATTGTAAACCCTTATAACCATCCAATGACCAAAAGTGAATTTATCGTTTTACCTTTTATGTCAATTTTGTCTCCTAGTCTCAAATTTCATCCAATTAGTGTATCAATACTCTAGATCTAATCTTTTAACTATCTAAATGTGATGAGTAGCTAATTCATCAATCCATTAAGCTTAGATATATCACCAATATTCCTGAAATCATTAGAAGTGATGTTAATGCTATGAACTCCATTATTTGGATATATGTTCCCAAATGTTCATCTCGAATATAATTCCAACGTACGGAGTCTAGATCAACACTTTTTGATGATCATGCTCATGGTGTATCAAAGATTATAAGGAGATTAAGCACAAATCCACAATCTATCAGGATTTTAGTTCTACTATAGGCAAATGCATATGTGTGAGATCATGATTTAAGTAACGGTAAAACTTAAATTTGATTCTCACATGATTCCAATTCATGTTATAGTGTCATTACTTAAAGTCAACCATTTCAATGATTTAAGACTCATCATTCCCTTGAAATGAATCACATTTGCTTCATTGGAAAAAATTTGGACACTACAACCTTAACACAATAAAGTAACCAGCTTTATTATATTGCTGTGAATAATTTTTAGATACAATTAGTATGCATGTCTCCTATGTATGACTCTTCATACAAATATATTTTAATATCTCAATAGAATCATGGTACCTTAATAACTAGATAATGAATACTTAAAACAAACTCTTCGTCTTATTATCAAATGTACTTTCATTGCAAATAAATTAGATGAAATTAAACATGAGAATATACTTGCTTTCTAGGGCACCATATTCTCAAAATTCTTCACAATTTGCCACTCACCTTAAAGCAAGTATGACATATCCTTCATTCGAAGACCTTTGAAATGACCATCAAAACTTTTTCATATTAGAGTTTTTGGGAATGGATCGACGAGGTTTTGCTCTACTGGAATTTTCTTCACAAGTAGTTCTCCACGTTGTATAATCCCTCAAATGAGATGATACTTCATTTCAATATGTTTGCTGCTTTATGATTTCACGGTTCTTTTGAGTTAGCCACTGCTCCACTGTTATCACAATAAAGTGTAATAGGCTTTTCCACATTTGGAATTACTTTAAGGTCCATAAAGAACTTACAGAGCCACACAACTTCCTTTGTTGCTTCAAAAGTCGTAACATACTCTACCTCTATAGTAAAGTCTGCAATACAAGATTGCTTTACACTCCTCCAAACTATGGCTCTTCCTCCAATGGTGAGAATAGCTCCTGATGTTGATTTCTTAAAATCAACATCAGATTGAAAATCTAAATCAGTATACCCTGTTACTACAAGATCATTTCCACAATATACAAGCATGTAATTCTTCATTCTACAAAGATATTTAAAAATGCACTTGACTCCAATCTAGTGTTCCACGCTTGGGCCTAATTGAAATTTGCTAACCAATTCAACTGCACAACATATATTTGGCCTAGTGTAAAACATAGCATACATGAGACTTCCAACAATAGATGCATATGGAATTCATCTCATGTTTTCAACTTCCTTTGGAGTTTTAGGTGACATCTCTTTAGAAAGTTTGATTCCATGTCTAGAGGGTATAAAACCCCTCTTGGTATCTTGCATAGCAAACTTGGCCAAAATCATGTTTATGTATGATGCTTGAGATAATGCTATTTGCTTGTTCTTACAATCCTTTATAAGTTTGATCCCTATAGCATAACTAGCTTATCCCAAATCCTTCATGTTGAATTGTTGGTTCAGCCAACCTTTTAACTGTTGATAACATTCCTACATCAGTCCCAATGAGTATAATGTCATCAACATAAAGGACTAGGAAAATAACCTGTTTATCTTGTATGCTTTTATAGACACAAGGTTCGTCAACAATTTGTTGGAAACCATATAACTTGATAGCAGTATCAACTCTTATGTTCCAAGACCTAGATGCTTACTTAAGTCCATAAATGGACCAATGCAATTCACAAACCTTATGCTCGTGGCCTTTTTTAATGAAACCTTCTGGTTGAGCCATATAAATGCGCTTTTCAAAATCCCCATTTAAAAATGCATTCTTGACATCCATTTGCCATATCTCATAATTAAAGTGTATAGTTATGGATAGGAGGATCCTGATGGACTTAAGCATAGCAACCAATGAGAAACTTTCCTTATAGTCAATCCCTTCTCCTTGGGTAAAACTTTTGGCCACTGATCTAGCCTTCAAGGTCTTTACCTTCCCATTACTTTCTCTTTTTCTTTTGTAAATCCATTGGCACCCTATGGGTTTTATCATTTTTAGTGGATTTACTAGAGTTTAAACTTTGTTGGAATCCATGGAGTCCAACTTGGGTTTCATTACCTTGTGCCACTCTTTAGCATCTACATCATTAATAGCTTCCTCATATGTAATAGGGTTAGATTCATGTTCATCTAAAAGTGCAATCATGTTTTCTCCTAGACCCATGTATCTCTTTGGTTGTCTCACAACCTTCCCACTATGTCAAGACACCACTATTTGATGTTCAGGATGTGGTTCTGTTTCGACCCTTGAATCAAACTATGTTATGACGTCTTTAAAATTAATTCTTAAATTTGGAGGATTAGATAATTCTTCTAAGACAATTTTATTTCTAAGTTTGTAATTTTTCACAAACTGTTCTTCTAAGAAAGTGACATTCACATTAACAAAAACTTTCTTATCTTAAGGACTATAGAAGAAAACCTTTTGTTCCATTTAAATGTCTTACAAACAAGCACACCTTAGTTTTTGATTCCATCTTTGTGGACTTAGTATTTAAAACATTTGCAGGATATCCTCAAGTTCGCAGATGACGTATAGATGATTTATGCTCTATCCACAGCTCCCTCAGTGTCTTAGGCACAACTTTAGATGGACCGAAATTGAGCAAGTACTAAACAATTTGCATACAATATCCCCAAAAGGAGATTGGAAGGTTAGCATAGGACATCATTGATCTAACCATTTCTAAAAGAGTCTTATTTCTTCTTTTGGCTACGCCATTATGTTAAGGTGTTCTCGATGCTGACAAATTGGAAATTATCCCATTGTTAGTGAGATATTGCTAAAATTCATCTGATAAATACTCATTTCCCCAATTTGATTCAAGTTGTTTCAATGGCTTGCCTAGTTGCTTTCTAATTTTGACTTTGAATTTTCTAAACTTTTCAAAGGATTCACTTTTTCTATGCAATAAATACACAGAGCCATGCCTCGAGTAGTCATCAATAAAAGTTATGAAATATTCATAACCTCTTCTAGCTTGTACATTCATTGGTCCACACACATTTCTGTGCACCAAGTCTAGAATGTTTGGCACTCTATTACCTTTTGCCTTGAAATGCCCTTTATTCACTTTTGCCTCAATACAAGACTCACATATTAACAAAGAACCCTCAACCATGTCTAGTAGAGTACCATCCTTTATAAGCCTATTAAGTCTATTTTGATTGATATAACCTAAACACAAATGCCAAAGATAATTTTGATTTATGCTAGGTTCTTTGACTTTTTCAGTTTTAAATTGTATTGCTTCTACATCATTTGTAGAATAAGTCATAGGCTCAAGAAAATAAAGATTTTATCTTACAATTCCATAACAAGTAAAATCCTTATTCGAATAAATATTGAGTGTTTCACTAAAATAAATTGAATGTCTAGACTTTATTAAACAAAAGACAGAAATCAAATTTCTATATGTCTCTGGAATGTAATAAACATTTTCCAAAACTAAGCTACAACCATAAGGAAATTGAAGAATAATGGCTTCCATTGCTAATGCTGAAATGAATGTGCCATTTGCCATCCTTATCTGTAACTCCCTTTTACTTAGTTTTCTCCTTTGTTGAAACCCCTAAAAAAAATTAAAAACATGGTTAATGGCTCAAGAATCTACTATCCAAGTATCCGTAGAATCAACCACTAAACAAGCTGCTAACATTTTTAGAAAACCCATACCTTGTTTACTTTTATGGATTTCTTCAAGGTAAACCCTGCAATTTCTCTTCCATTGTCCTTTCACACCATAATGGAAACACTTTCCTTTGGTGTTATCTTTTGAAGTAGTCTTTTTCTTCATGGAGTTTTTCGTTGCTCCCACTAAGCCCTTAGAAAACCTTTTATTTCCAACTATCTCGTTTTTTACCCTCGGGTTTGGGCTTAGAAGTGGAAACTACATGTGCTTTAGGTTTCTTTTTCAAATCAAGAACGTCATCCACATTTTGGAGATCATTCATTAGCCCACTTAGGGTGTAATCCCTAGTGTGGAATTCATAATCCAACTCAAATTGCGAAAATGATGAATTCAATCTATGAACGATCATTGATATTTGCATTTTCGCATCTATCGTTCAATCTATGAACGATCACTTTTAGCATGTAATCTCTAATTGGTTTCCCAAGTTTCTACTTAAGGTCCTTAAAAGCATTAATTGCTTTCACCTTAGTAGACCTAGTTTTTCTACCAAACATCTCATGTAGGTGCTACATTATGTCAGCAATATTACCCATGCCTTCATGCTACTTTTGCAATATAATATTCATAGAGGCCAGTATAAAACATTTAGCTAGCTCGTTTGCATCATGCCACTTCTTATGATATTTAATATCTTGTGGAGTTGACTGGGGAGCCAGTGCTTCAATCTCCTGGTCAGAAAGAACCCATGTGATCTTGTCATAATTAAGCATGATATTAAAGTTTCTTTTCCATTCAGATTGGTTATCATCATTCAAAGTGCATTTGTTCAGCAAAATTGAAAGTAAACTCATATTTGTGATGTAGATATGTTTCTGAAAGTACATTTGAAATTATGTAAGCATACTAGTTATTTATGGACTTTGTACATTTCATAATGCATGTATGCATGATGACAATATATAAAACCCTATAAATTGTATTATTAGTTTGACAATCATTTACCTTTTTGTAATAAATTAATCGATTGTAGGCCATGAAAATTTACAACTAGGTAAATTGGGACCGTCCCACTTAACTATGTTACCTAGTATCTTCATACTTAACATGGTTAAGGAGCGCCTTATTTTGATCCACGAAGTTTACTAATAGAGATACTGTAGGCAGGTTAATAGTAATTCATGTTGAATGTAAAAACCATTATTTCATTCTTTTAAGCTCTGTTCTTAGTGAGCCTCTGTGGGAGGTCTCACTTCATAATCCACCTAAAACGATTTATGCTTTCAAAAACCCAATCTATCATGATCTAGATTCATGCTCGCTTATAGGGAATTACATGTTTCATATGCCAATGGGCCAATAATGGGGACCGTAGACTCTAAGATTACTAGCATATTCTCCTACTCAATATTTTTATACTTAGCGTTTTGATTGAATTTTTACCAGATTTTTTAGATACATATTTAAAATATCCTAAGTCAAATTATGAGATTGGTTATGTTTCCAACTAAACGCTTTTTGAATATAACTAAGTCCAATTTACCATCTTGTCTAGGTATGATTTATTTTCTTAAACTCATTATGTATCTCATAGCATAAAACTCCTTTTAAACTAAAGTACGTAATGTATGCATGGCATTCGTTAAAAGAAGTTGGTATCTTAATTCTAGATGACATATTTTCAAGCATACAAATAATATCTAATGTCATTCATATAGATACATATAAATATATATATATAATAATAGGCCATATTACTATCTTAGAAAAAATAAATTACAACTTGTGATTCACTTCAACTTTGCTTGCTTCTGCTATTTGCTACGATCACATACATTTAGTGCTCTTTTGAATTTTATGACTATTTAAAATCCCTAATTTTAATTTTAATTTCAATCCAATTTGAGAAAATAACTTTATTTTGTTCAATTAATTAATCTCATTAATTAATACCAAAATAAAAAATTTTCAATCGAAGGCCAAAATAAATTAATTTTCCAAAAATAAAAAAACAAATTTTTGAAAACTTTTAAGAATATATATTTTAAAATTATTTATTAAAAACATTGGAATGAGGCCCACCCTAATGGCGATTGCCCAACAGCCCAAGGGTGGGCTACATGCTTCTAGCAGTAGCTTGTGTTGTTGCTCAATAGCAAATAGACGTTGTGTGCTGTACACCCCACTCTCCCTTTTTTTTAATCACAAAAAAATTTTAATAGAAAAAATATTTTTTTATAATAATAGAGTTTTAATGTAAGGAAAACTCTTTTTCTTCAAAAAAAATTAAAACAAGAAAAACTCTTTTTTCTTAAGAAAATATTAATAGCCATAAAAAAATAAAAAGACCAAATATTACCTAATTACCTTTTTCCTTTTGGCTTTCATCTTCTTTCTCCATGGATGCATTAAATATATCAAGTAATATTAAAATTACATGGCTGTTCCTCATTACATAAATCTAAGAAAAAATAAAAAAAATAAAGAAAGAAATACGACGATGATAGGCCACCCTTCTTGTTATATAATAAAAAAAGAGATTACATGTAAAATTTTTTAGGACAATTAATGTGGCAAAAACCTTAAATCATGCATCATAACATACGACCATACATTGATCAGAGCAAGATAGTTAAATGTATGCAAATGTGCTAACTATGCAAAATAGATATAGAAAACAAAACTTGCAATAATCCTTGTTCTGATACCAATTATTGGAGTTGGATCTAAGTGGTTTGATGTGATTCTGTAAAACATGGATTTTAAAAATTTTCTTCTATAAAGAAAGCCAGCAATCCAATTACATAAGTGGAAACACATATCATTCTTATTGCAAGTAACATAATCACATTTTAAAAATAAGAATCTATTAAGTAAGAAAAAAAAGCGTACATATTTTTTATATTCTTAGTTTTGGACACCACCACACCAACTATTGATTTATCGACTAAACAAGTTTACCACTTACTTTTCAAAAATGCTTTCAACTTAAACCTTGAGTAGACAAGTTGTGGAATGCTAGACTACAAGATGGTAATCGATTTTGTCTCTCTTTTCTTCCTAAAAATTAATGGTTACTTTTCTTTCAAAAATTTCAATCAAAAATGCGAGAGAGGAAAAAAGATACAACAAAGTTAGAAAAAAGAGGGAAGTGAAAACTGAAATATTTTCAAAAAAAGTACATAAGTTTCTTTTCTTCCTATCTCTTCTCTTTTTATTAAAGCTCTTACCTCAAAGGTTTAATCAATATCAAATATCTTTGAATCAATCTTAATAATCCATTTAGAGCTATGGAAACTCAAACATGCTCCATTATTATGAAAATTAAAATTACAAATTAAAGAATTTAATTCTTTAATTATCATTTAGAATTTTTGATAAAATAGAACTCTTTGTTGAATAATAACTCTTATTATATTATTATCTATCTTCATTTAAAAAGAATTAATAATAAATAAAACAGTGATAGTCAAACATAAAGCCTCCTTTTGTCATCATGGATGCCTAGATTCATTTTGTAAGAATCCTCCTAGCATTATCTTAATTTAAGACAACTCTTACCTTTATTTAAGACAAAAATATTTTATCTTGTCCAAATTAAGACAAATATATATTCTTGTTTATATTAAGACAAAAAATATTTTTTTTTTCTTAAATTAAGACAAACATATTTTCTTGTCTAAATTAAGACCAAACATGATTTCTTGTCTAAATTAAGATGAATAAGTTAAAGTTGTCATCTTTGTATACAATTTAATTAATTAAATAAAACATGCATTTCAACTTAAATAAGTTAAATTCTACGAAGCTAAGTGGAGAATCTATTTAGACATAGATTTTTCAAGCTCTAATAAACTTAGAATTATTCATAATCTCATCAAAAATAATTCAAGCTTATTAACCATGAAATCACTCCATCATAGATTCATGGTTGCACTCTTGGATTAACTATAATTATTAGTTGTCTAATTGCAAACCTTATATTAAGAACCTTCATAACTATCTAATTACAAAAGGAGAATTTACCGTTTTATCTTTTATGTCAATTTGGTCCTTTAGCCTTAAATTTCATCCAATTAGTGACTCAATACTCTAGATTTAATCTTGTCAGTATCCAGATGTGATGAATAGTTAGTTTATCAATCCACTTCTCCAAGATTAATCACCAATCTACTTGAAATCACTAGAAGTGATGTTAATCTTATGAACTCCATTATTTGGACATATGTTCCCAAATGTTCATCTTGATTATAATCCCAACATACGGAGTCTAGATCAATGCTTTATGATAATCATGCTCATGCTATATCAAAGATTATAATGAGATTAAATACAAATCCACCATCCATCAGGATTTTGGTTCATCCATAAGCAAATAAATAAGTGTAAGATCATGATTTAAGTAATGGTTAAACTTAAATTTGATTTTCACATGATTCCAGTTCATGTTATAGTGTCATTACTCAAAGTCATCCATTTCGATACTTTGAGACTCATCATTCCTTTGAGATGAATCACATTTGTATCGTTGGAAGTCATCTAGGCATTACAACCTTAACACAATAAAGTGACCAACTTTATTATATGGTTGTGAACAATTTTTAGATTCGTCTAAAATACATGTCTCCTATTTTCAAAAAAAAAATGCATGTCTCCTATGTTTGACACTTCATACAAATGTATTTTAATATCTCAATAGAATCATGGCACCTTAATAACTTGATAATGAATGCTTGCTTAAAACAAACTCTTTGTCTTACTATCAAAATGTACTTTCATTACAAATAAATTAAATAAAATTAAACATGAGAATATAATTACTTTCCAAGGCACCATATTATTAAAACTCCTAACACTGATCTAGCTCATGTGATTTGTCATAAGGAGATTTAGTTAGGAGATGACTTGTCATATGAGGAAATATCAGTTGAGATTTTGGATAGGCACTGAAGCAACTTCACAATAAGGATGTAGCTTCGGTGAAGGTTCTTTAGCTCAATCACTCTAGCAAGGAGGTGACTTGGGAGGCTGAAAATGAGATACATGGAAAGTACCCCAACTTATTCTAGACTTGAGGTTAGTAACTAGTTCCCTAAATTCGAGGAAGAATTTTCTTTAAAAGAAGAGAATGTGAAACCCCATTTCTTAAATTAGGTTGCAAATATAACCTTTCTTGGTGAGATATCCATTGATGTTTTTGAACATGATTTGGAACCATTTTGACTAGAAAATTCATGGTTTAATAAATGTACATGTCAATTTGAATGTTGGGACCATTAAAGGGTCAAATAGGATAATTTCAAATGAAAAATAGCATTCTGGACCATATCTATTGATTCATGTTCAACATGCATTGATAGATCAAACCCAGAAAATGATTCTGAATAACATTTATCGATAATGAGCACATCTATCGATATATGGAAAAATATATTGATAGATAGACCTAATCTATCGATAGATTGGGTCCTGACTAGAAAAAAAAAAGCCATTTTGTCTTTTTTCCCTTATTTGAAAAGCCTTAAACCTTCAAGCATTTCCCCATTTGGAACAAATGAGGTTTTCCTTGGAAACCCAACCATCTTCTTCCTCTTTTCTCTCAAATTCCATCTTTAACAAACGTTATTAATTTCAATCTTCCAAAATTCCTTTTCAAGCTTAGACTTTGATTCTAAAGTATTGGAAGGAAAAACTCACTATTTTCAACCTTTGAATTTAGGGTTTTATTTTCATAAATTTATGGGTTCTCATAAATTCATTTTGCTCATGAAAACTTAGGTTTTAGGTCAATTTTGGAACTCTTAAGCTATCCAACGTAAGTTGTCTTAACTCTAGCAAGAGGTAGACTCAAATCCTTGAGTTAAAGTTTGGTTAGCCATTGATCTCTCAATTAAAGAACCATTACAAAATTATTTGTGGAATGCTAGATGATTATTAGACTAAGATTATATTATAAAACGAAGTATTAATGATGGAAAACTTCATGGTAAGTGTTGTGGAGAAAGTTTGAATTTTTGGAGAACCGAGTGTTCGATAATAGATGCTAGAGAGTATGGCATGCTTCTTTGAGGTGAGTAGATGCGACACTTTAATTATTTTATATAATTAAGCATGCCTATTCTACAACCTTACATATAAATGGGTTTCATTGATGAAGACTAAGTGTATATAGTTTACTATGTACTAGTTTTGAGCATGGCGAACAAGCCTTTAAAATCATTTCTATCTCAGACATCACATTGTCTATGATTGATGAATAATTGATGGTTTTAAAAATGCAAAATGCTAGCAATGTTTTCTCTTCAATGAGGCCATGGTGTTTATGGTCATTTAATTGCATAAAGTTGATATGGTTGACTGACTCTGGTTTGTTATGTCTTAACCGTAATGGTTTCACCTATCAATTGATTATACCTTGTACATTGAATTGTTGTATTATAGTTAATGGAGCCTATTGGAATAAGGACCTGTAGTAAGTGACAGTAGATGCTAGCGATTGTGCACAATGAGTTTTGGTAAACTAATTGAGGTTATATCTCAAATCTCATAAGCATGTACAGCTTGCATCAATTGAGATATTTTCTCGAGACTCGTTAGTATTGGTATTTGACTGAGTCTTTCTCTTTCCTCTTGATCGGGGTTTATATGATTTGTACCATTTTAGTGCGACAACACTAGGTGATTCTGTTGTCCTTGGCTAGCGCTCCATGGTTTGTTTAAATTGATGATTGATATGTTGAATTTATATCATGGAAACTATGTATTTGATGTTTAAATGTTGATTACTTGGTTATAGGTGATTAATAGTCTTGGTTGAATTCTTAATAGTGAGTTCTAGGCTAATTTTTGCTTTGTGTAGCAAATCTATCAATACAAGTTAATCATATATCAATAGATACAACACATCACCTCTATAATTGCATTCTGCTTCTTATCTATTAATAGATTGAAAAGATCTATCGATAAACGAGGGTATTTATCAATAGATAGGCTCGATCTATTGATAGATGAGGTTTATTTTAAACTATAAATGTTTTCAAAGTCTTTCCCAAAGAAGCAGATGTGTTTGTTTAAAACCTAAATCTTTAATAACCTTGATTTATGTTTCAAACACTCTCAAGTTTATGTTTAATTCAATTGTATTCAAACTTTTTTTAAAGGATTTCAAAATTATTAAATTTACTTTGAAGGCTTATGAACTATTTTACAAGTTATGTTTTATAAAAAAGTTTTATTTATCCTCATCCCGTTTGAAAGATATCGAAAAAGTGGTTATGTTGGACATATGTTTCTTGAGTCGTTTGGAGGACAACGAACTTAGAAACTATGTGATTATTTGGTCCTTTATTCATTTGAAAGATAATGGACTTGGAAACCATGCAGATATTTGATACGCTTGGAAAGGCTAGTTAAGATTTATGATTATGCTTAAAAATGTGAGTGTTGATTTATGGTTACACCTGAAAGGTGAGTTTGGTGTTGTCAAATTAATACATGCAAGTGCCCGTGGCCGTACAAGTGATATAAAGGTAAGTTGAGTATTATTCTCACATAGATTTGTATCTATTTGTCACTAAGTATCAAATTTAGAACAAAGTAATCTTATCTAAGCACTTTATTTCAAATGATTAATTACCCTAAAAAATTAATTAATTGAATAATTAATGAAAAACAAAATATCACTAAGAGAAATAATTACTTAAAACCTAAGATTAAGGTGTTTTTCAAAACTTCATCTGAATTAAATTATTCTCCTTAACATAGATTAATGGAATATATGGCTAACCTAGAATCCATATTATGTACATGTCTCTATTAGGATCATGCACACCTACCTTTCTAAATTAATCTCATATATCTATGCAAATTAATTAGACAAAGTTCATTATGTTCGTGTTCTAATTTGGCTACCTAAGGTATTTTGGTATATGTCTATCCAAAACACGAAACTATTACCCAACTGCAAAGTGAATCAAACAAAGGCTATCCAAAGCGATGGTTTATTCTAAACTCCCTCTGTCAAGTTCCATTTAGAGATGCAATACATTTCAATTGGTGATCAAGCAATGAAAAACAATAAGTGCAGAATTGGATAAACCATGCAATTTCCATTAATGCCAAGCAAGGAAAATCAAATGCTCAAACTACATAATCAAATAACACATAATCCTAGAAAACAAAATTACTTCATCATTGTTTTTACAACAGACATAATTAAATCAAGAGAAAGATCATTTCTACAACAAAATAACAAGAAAGAAATGAAGAATAAGAAATATCGAAGTTTCTTTTGATTTTTTATTCTTGATCCTTAATTTTTTCAACTTCTTCTCATTTCTCTCATGGAAAGCCTTTTCTTTTCTCTAAAAAATTGTTGTTCATTGCCTCTCTGAACCTCCTTTCTTAGATGATGAAAAAGAACTATTTATAGCTCCAAAAAATGCTAAAAACTCATTTCCTTATTGGCTACAAATTAGTAATCTAGGTTAAAGCATATATATTTTTTTATTATTTTTTCATCTAGCACCGTGGCACTCCCCTTTGTGTGCTACAGTATTGGACTCTTGGGAAATGGTATGGAAGATGTTGCTTTTCAGGGGCACTACATCCATGGGCTCTACAAGACTGTGGCATTACTCCTACTTGTGCTGCCTTGGTGTAAACTGTTGTATTACCTTGTCTAGAAACATGATTTTTTCCTACCTCAAGGCTAATCTAGGTGAAATGGCAAACATGAAAGTTGTAATTTTGCCTTTTAGATTTCCTATGGTCCAACAACCACATTGATTACATCTCTATAGCTCAAGTTATGTCCAAATTACTACAACATATTTAGTGAAAATCTACACTTAGTCTCCATTGCATAATATGCACTTGAAAACCTACAACATAAGGATTAAATCAACATTGGCTTCAAATAGGACATTCAACATGAAAATAAACTAGAATTACTTGAATTAAACTAGGTTAACATGCTTTAAACTAATCAACTAAAAACATAAGAACTGTGTAAAATCTACTTAAAACACAAGGACTTGGCTACATTGACATCCCAAAATGTGGCTAAATAACTTTATGTAATAGAGCTATCACACCCCAAACTTAATGTTTTGCTAGTCCTTAAGCAGAAACCTAAAATGAAACAGCATAGTTGAAGACGTCAACTTTGAGATTGCATTAAATCTTTGATCATCTTTAATTTCTTCATAAATTGCCTTATCTTCCTAACTCAAAATCAAACATATATATAATCTAAGTTTATGTTTTGTCCAAATGCATGCTCATTTTTCGAATGGGTTTCTTTGTGTATGTGAAGTTTCTTACAACGAACATTATGCACTTCGAAAAAGATTATGTTCATGCAAATCTGAATAAGCTTAGAATTTCATATCTTTTTTTTTTCACCTCATTCTCCATTAATGTAGGCCATCACTTAGCTATGGATCCTTAGGACTTTATTCAACTCATAATGTTTGGCTAGGGTTAAAGTATGATATGGGATATATTAAGGCTCAAATCAACCTAAGCAAATAATTATTCTAGGATCCATATAGCCTTATAATCCTTCACCAAGTACTCCCTTTTCTTTCTTTTTTCACTTTTCATTCATCAAGAATTTTCTTTATTCACAATTCAACATCCCCCAAACTTGTTTTCTTTGATGTTAGTAGAATAAATGCTTCTCATCGTGGTTGGAATTTTCTCAACTCTTCCTTTTTACTTTTTCAATGTTTAATCCATATATATATATATATAAATCCTAAAACAATGTACATGCTTTGGAGTGATGGTGGAGGTATAGGAAACTTAATTACAAGTTAGGATAATTTATTTATGGTTGATAAAGAAAAGGATAAATTTAGTCTCAGAGGGGTGTATTAGGGATGGAATTTGACTAGGTTAGCTTGAAAAGGCCCAATCGATCCAAAGATGGCCTAAGTCATTTCTTAGCTAACTATAAGCTAGAATTTCACCTTAAAGAAAGATCAAACAAATTCTAAAATTCCAAATATAATCTAAGATTCACATTCACATATTCATTCTCTAAATGTACATCATGAAACAATATAAGAAACATGGTGCTTAAATGTGGAAATCACATAGTAAGGCAATCAGTTTTCATTATTGGATAGATAAATCAATTTTGATTGTTGAACAAACTCTAGCTTAATATTTCAACACGTTCCTAATCCTAACATGCAAATGAACTAGCTTAAACAAAAATATGATAAATAAAAGAAAAACATAAAAATTCTCCCCCCCCCCCCACCCCTAAACTTAAAGTGAACATTGTCCTAAATGTTCCTAAAAGTAAAAAAAGAAACACTACCCCAAACTTGTCGATACAGTCAATTTTTATCTTACTCTGTAATAGCAGCATCATCCTCATCATGGGTGGGCTTAATGAGAAGTGTAGGGAAGGTAGCCATGTCCATGCTAACATGCTCGGCATATGCTTTCATCATTTCTTCAATGGCTTTGAATCACCCAACTTGGCAGTCCATACGATGCTTAAGCCATTCCATACATTGAGACATGGAGAGATTTTGGGTAGGTCACTGTGGTGGAGGTGCAACCGATGAACTTCCTCCAATAGTGGTTTTCTCACGCATGCAATAGCTTTTCATTGGCTAATCAAACAACTCCATCTTAACAGCACAAAGTAGTGATTAAGGATGGATACCAAAATTCATCAAGTGGTGAGTGAGCAGACATGATAATGTTGTTAAAGATCAATTGCCCAATGTCAATAGATTTTTCAGTGATGATTACATACAAGAGGGCCACTCGAGCCTTGGTCACATCGCTTAGTGTTTCATAGGAAGCATCTTCATAACTAAAAAATGATGCCACACCTTGTAGTCACTATCCATGCCATTAACTTTGAATAAAATTTGAACACCCTTGTGCACTTTCCATTCAATACCCAAATGCTAAGGGACCCTAGAACTTCATCCAAATTGACATCACCATTCATGAATTGGTCGTACTCATCATTCCCAATGTTAAGTGTATTGTAAAAGTGATTAATAGTGTGAGCATTGAAAGGTACTTGACATCCTCGAACGAAGGCTCACCTGTCTTCATGTTCAATGGCATTGGCATAGAATTCCTGAACAATAGGCATTATTGCAACCTCTGGCTGGGAGTAAAATTTCCCTCACTTTTTTGTGTCAATAATATTGTAGATGTAAGGATGAAGTGCTCTATGAACATCGATGCCACGTTTTGGAACTAAAACTTTATGCCATAAGGATTGGGTGTGGAGTTTCTCAGCTTTAACCAAAATAAATTTACTACAATCAAAATTCTGCCCACTTCTACTAGCATGTGTCCTCTTTTTTGGTGCCATGATGATTATCTGAATACCCAAGCAACAAGCAACACACTTTTGACCACAACTAGTTAGTATACATTACAATTAAATCATCCATATATAGAAAATAATTTATACTAACAACTCACCTCTATAATGATAAGAATAACACTAAATTCCGCATACATCCAACTTAAATTCTAAGTGAAAAAAATTAAATTTATTTAGTAAACCCATTATTCAAAAACTCTAACATCAGCACAAAACTCAAAAATTGATGAAATGCACACACTATTATCAAATTTAGCATAAGCTCATAAATTTTAACCAAAACCTAGTTTCAAAACACAATATTAACCATGAAAATAAGTCAAGAAAGAAAAAAGAGCACTTACCATAGTTCCCTGCACTAAAATGTTTGTTCAAAAGTAAAAATGCTCTAAAATCTTCAAAACTCAAAGTTGGATGTGAGGAAATTGATGTTTTGAAGTGATATTGTGTTTAGTAAATGAAAAAGGAGTGAAATTTTTGCAAGTGGGGTAGAGAGAGAGAAAGATAGTGAAAAATGCCGCCTAAGGTTACAAAATAGAGAAAAACGATATCCATAGGGCCATAGGGCAGACATGGCACCTTGGCATTCCATGGACCCATGCCTTGTATAATTTTTGGTTGTGGGGTGCAGCACCACCATGCCCTAGCCCGTGGAACCCAAGAAATGCTCCAACTCCACAATGTTGGAAATATTTTTTTTTTCAATAATTATTATCATTACAAGTATCATTGACCTATAAAAAGAAAATAAAAATAAGTAGTTGGTAATATGAAAAATAAGAAACAAAATGAGATTAATATTTACTAACAAAAATAATTAATGCATAACCAAAACAAATTACTGAAATAATTGAAACTTGGGTTGCCTCCCAAGCAGCACTTTCTTTAACATCTTTAGGTATAGTTTGGTTCCAACTCAGCTGGGTTCAAAAAGATTAATTGAAGAGTGTTGATTATATATGTCACCTCCCCAATAGTGCTTTAACCGATGCCCATTCACTTTAAATTTTGCATTTGTTGTGTCGTCCACTAATTCCACAACATCATATGGAAACACTCTTGAGATGTGACACGGTCCTGACCACTTCAACTTTAATTTTTCAAGAAACAACTTCCAATGAGAATTGCATAGCAAGACATGTTGACTTGGCTCAAAATGTCGTTCAACAATCTTCTTGTCATGCCATCATGTTGTCTTTTCTTTGTATATTTTGGCATTCTCATAAGTATCTAATTGGATTTCATCTATCTCATTTAATTAGAGTAGTCATTTTCATCCACAACTACATTTACTGCAAAGCACTCAATATGATCGTTAGCAAATTTTAAGGCTCTAAAAATATCGAAGGTTACCCTTCATTCTTGGACTCTCAAGGTAAGCTCTCCTTTCTCTATATCTATGAGTGTTCTATTTGTACATAAAAAAAGTTCTCCTAAGTTAGTGCCACTGTCTCAAACTTACCCAGTCATCTTTTCTCTGACATTATTTCTATAAAAAATTTAACGTACAAAGGCATTCGCTCTAAAGCCTTTGCAAATGGTGTGTTGATGTGCAGCTTCTTGAATACCTCCATAAACTTTTAAAATTGGTCCTTTTATTATTATTTTCTAAATTATTGTAGAAAGGGTGCTAGTTGTTATGAATGTAGTTTCCTTTTTCACACTTTGATTATCAAGACTAACTACCTATCTCACATTCTAGTCTTGCTTCTTGGCCTCAATCTCTTTTCCACTTCTTAACATAGTCTAAAATGCATCATGCCCAAGCAACTAAAATTACAAATACTAGAATGCTAAAGCAACCTATGAACTTTAGTATCCAATGTCCTTCAAGAGGATTCCTTGACCATAAGATTTTGATGTAAACACTTATTAGCTCTTGCTTTCTAGTGTTGAATGGTTCTTTAGACTGCTAAATTGATCTAAAATGACTACAAGTCACTTTTGTCATTGTGCAAATGTATTCAAAGCTTTTTGGTTCATCTTAATTGCTACTTTCTCAGCTTTAACTTCAAATGCATTTGTAATTAACAAATCCAAAATCTTGTAATTTATCCAAAACTCTATCAATAACAATTTTGGCCAAAAGGAAAAAACTTCAAATTGTAACTTGATTTGTTGCCCAAAAAAGATTCTCAGTTTCTAGTTGATGGTGGGAGAATTAATTTACATAAAAGAAGATTTTGATTTGGATTCCTGCAAATGCATAACAAAAGGGAGCAGTGTGGAAAAAAGATTTTGAAAATCTTTTCTTCTTTTATCTAAATACTTATTAAAATCTTTTAATATTTATTTTTAAGATGCTATAAGGATTTATTTTTACTTATTAATGATGCAGCATGATTTGGTGACCTAATAGTGTATGGAAGCTATACACTGTCAGTACATCAAATATAAACCTTTTCTATATATTTCATTAATTGAAAATCAAAACATGTTTTTATGAGCAAATTGACAAGTGATATTGAAATAACTTAAGGGTAGGCTGATAAACATGGCCATACAAGTCCATTTGAATCGACAAACGAAAAAGCCCAATACTAAAAGGCTTGAATTGGTGGGTTGAGCCAGAATTAACAAAAGATTGTCTTTTAAGACTGAGTTTTAAGGTCAAGGTCTAGGAAGAAGTAATTTTATAGTTTATGGTTGGTTAACTATCCAAATAAGTCCCTATAGCTATATTAAGAAAATCAATTTAGCCTCTACCCATTTATTACATTCAAATAAGCTCCACAATTTTTATTTTGGGTCAAATAATCCCCTTTCACTAACCGTTGACTAACTTCCATTAGTAAATAGTATAGTTAGCAATTTTTGAAATCACGTCATTTGCCACATCACATGTTAACATGTCATTTTGATAATGTTAATGCCATATGGCAGATAAGGTGGTATAAAAAATTACTAACTTGGAATTGGATTTTTTTCTTTCCAAATGTCCAAAACTTATTGGTAAGGGATTTGAAACAAAAAATTTAAAAAAAATAATTGTTTTAAACTGATTATCATTGTTTCTTAATTAATTACCATCTTCTTAATTGAAGCCATCCTTCTTAATAAAAAAAACTTAATCCAACTTTTATAGTTCGATTGAAGCATTATTGCCTCACTAAAAGTTGGTGTAAAGAAATCCAAGAATACTCAAAAATGATTTTAAGAAGAAGAAGAGTAAAGGTAGGATACATAACGTTTGCAATACTGAAACTAGCAAAAACACAATGTTGTCCTACAATAAAAGAAAGCCAAATGATTCTCTTCTCTTTTCTAGAATCTGTGAGAAAAATCTGATGGTGTTGAATTTTATTTACTAACAATAATAGATTCTGTCTCCACATCTTTCACAATTTTTGAAAATACAAGACTACCCAAAGAACAGTTTTTAGAAGAAAACGAATAACAATTGCAAACAAATAGGGGACATTTTGATTATAAGGTACATTAAGATTAAGGAATGTTGAAGAAAGTGAAGGTTTTTTTTACAGGAATGATGGCTTCCATTAAAAAAATGGTAATTAGTTAAGAAACAATGATAATCAGTTTGAAGCAATTAGGTTTTTTTTAAAAAAATTTTGTTTCAAATCCCTAGAACCAATAATTTTTTGGCATTTGGATGGGCAAAAAGGAAAAAAAAATTCTCATTCAACAATTTTTTGTTCTATGTCATTTACTACGAGGCATTGACGTCATCAAGATGACACATAAACATGCCACATGAAAAATGACATTTTATAAAAAATTGTTGATTATACCATTGACTAACTTCCATTAGTCAACAGTTAGTGTGAGGGGCTTATTTAATTCAAAATAAAAGTTTAGGGGCTTATTTAACTACAACAAAATGATAAGGATTAAATTGACTTTCTTGCTATAAATCCAAGCCTTATTTGTGTATTTAACCTTTATAGTTTAACATTGTAGGTGAGATTTCAAATTTGATGCAAGGACTTTACAAAAGGCAAGTGTTCTCCAAGGCTAGCAGTTTTAGGAAAATGGGCACTGCTACAGTTGAGGGAGCTTATGTAGAGTAGGAAAATTGGCATAAACACAACATGGAAGAAGGAGTAAGGGTTTCGGAAGCCAACCAAAATCATTCATCTTCAATTTTTATATCTTCTTTGATCTTTTTAGCATTTGTTTTAAACCTTTACCCTTCAACACTTGTTTTACCTTTAAGCTTTTAGTTCTCTTTTAATATCTTTAATTTTTAGTTTAGCTTAGATTTCAGCACCTTTACCTTTTAACATTAAAATGAGAGGGTTGGATGTAACACCCTCAATTTTGTATGTAAATTAAGTTAAATAAGAATGAATTATGAAATATGTGAAGTCTTGAGGACTTTAATGGTATGCTATGTATGCCAAGTGTTTGAAAGTGCACATATTGATACTTAAGAAAATTTTAATGAAATATGTGATAAATCCCATAATTTAAGGTTTTAATCAAAGTTTGACATGATATTTGTGAAGATATATATGTATGGGATTAAGTTAAAGGAATGATTTGAGATATGATATTAATAGGAAATGAAAATTAAAGTGTTAGACTTGAATTTTTGAAAGTTTGGAAAGCCGAAAACTGCCTACAAGAGAAAATGTATTGATACATTCTTAGTATGATGAACAATAAAAGCCTCCAAGAGATTTTCTATCAATACATTCAAGAATGTATCAATAGATTTGGCCAAAGATGAACATGTATCGATACATTGTCCAAATGTATCGATATTTTAAAGCAAAAAACATCTAACAGAAAAAGTATCGATACATTTTGGGCAGCGAACTGTCCTACCAGAAATCTATTGATACACTAGCAAATGTATCACTAGATTTAGTTAAAATAAGGGAAATGTATCGATACATTGCCAAATGTATCGATACATCACTGAAGAAAGGCAAAAATTTAAAAAAAAAAAGATCTGGGCCATTCAATCATTTAAAACAAAAACCCCCAAACTTTTTCTCTCTAACCTCTTAAAACCTTAAGCCTCAAATGGACTTCTAGAGTGATTTAGAGCTAATTTGAGTTGGGAGAAACGTTATTGATGTAAGATTCAAGGTTTTTATCAATTATTTTTTAATTTAATTAGTTAGATTATAAAAAATCTAGTTTCTCCAACTTTCATGAATCTCCCCTATTTTAGTTGGAATTTGGAGCTAAAATTCATGCAATTTAACTTCTAAGGTATGGGTTTAGCTTAATATAGAAAGATTTAAGCTTAAACAGCTGGATTGTTAGGATTTGGTTAATTGTGGAAAAGTGGGCATTTTTTGTAAGCTAGGATTTAACTAATAATTGGATGTTTTGATGTGTCCTGAGGAAACAATGTAATTAGACGAATTGGTGAGCTAGAGGATGATCAGAGGCTGAAATGGAGCTCATTGGTGCGATTACCTTCAATTTGTCACTTTGAGTGGGTATAATAAAAAAATGCATGTGATGCATGATGCCTTGATAAAGGCGTTGCCATGGTATTAAAATAGAATGTGTGTTTGTATACATGTATAAATATGGTTTCTCAAATATAAATACCTAGGCAAGAGAGCATAAAATAAAAATTGAGTGTCTGTGTGCCGTGATGTGAGCCACATGGGTGGCCTATGTTGTGTGAGCCTAGACGAGGGGGTTTAGAGCTTGTGAGGAACCCGTAAGAGTAGATCATCATAGGTGAATACGATGTTAAGAGGATTTGATTAAATGATGCCTTAGTGAACATAAGGGCACTTAGAAGCTTAAATAGGCTATAGACGATTGAAGCTTGATAAACATGATTTGTGATATATTATAGATGTGTGGAATGATAAAGGCATAATGGCCTCATTGTGGATTTGTATTTTGTTTGAGGGATGATTTTTGGACATTGATCTAACTTGTGGATGAGTGGAATCCCATCTTTCTAAGACCTTTGTGTGCCTGCAGGGATGGTGGCATGAATCCCACTTGTAATTCTCGCCTATAGTGCTTTGATGCCACCAGGATAAGATTATTGCAAGTGATGGCGACCATTGGGAGGTTACTCCGGTCGATGACTATGACTTTTTGCCAACTACTTTGGCGTTGTGCATAATTTGTTCTCTACCAGTTGCTTTGACCAGTACATGATTTGTTTCTTTGCCAATGACTTTGCCCTAAGTATGATTTAATTCTCCACCGGTTGGCCATTAAGCATGATTTGACTATGTCTAGGGGAGGACCACTCGTTGATTGGATTTGATCTATATATGCAGTGAGATAGCCTTGGAAAGGGCTTAAATAAATATAATATGAATATGACGTGATCTTTCGAGAACTAGAGTGGCCGTTGAGAATGATTTGAATAATTTTAATTGGCTTTGAGAGTAAGTTTCATCATGAGTGTAAAATCTTTGGAAACATTGAGGATGATGATATGCCATCATATTAGGGACTTTAGGGATAATGATATACCCTATATTTGGAGATGTTTGCTAGAACATCTAGGTACACGGATGGTGTATATATTTTATATATGTATTATATATATATCGATGTGTGTGTGATTTTGTTTATATGCACCACTTATTGAGTATTTGAATACTCACCCATTTGCATACCATTTGCAAATAAATAGGCCACAAAGTTGTGTAGTCAGGGTCATCCAGTGATAGATCAATTTGGCATCTGGTAAGTTTTCACCCACTGTGTCACTCTGTTACATTAGTCACACGTTTCCGCTCTGCACTTGGTTTTTGTATATGTCGACTAACTATGCCATATGAATTTATGTGTAAGGGTTTTTATGTACAAACCAACCTTAAATGGCCCATGTATGGCCTTATAAATATTTGTGTAGATTATAAGCCAAGGATAATGTATTATTTTCAAACTTATTATGGATATTTGATCATTAAATCCCTTGGCATTTATGATGCATGATTTTGGATTCTGAAGCTTGCTCGGGTCTAGTGGGCTTACTCGCTAGACTCGTGCACTAGTCACGGATTCCCTAGTTGGGTCGTGAAAAAGTTAGTATTAAGAGTGTCTAGGTTTTACAATGTCTTGGGTCTTCTTATGTGTGTTAGCAGAGTGTCAAGATAAACGTAGAGTCTTGTTTATGGTTTGTGACTATAGCACAAATTATGAGTAAGAAGCTGCACAAACAAAATCATAATTAGTTAGCATACTTTTTGGATTTTGCAATTATGATTTTGAACATGGTTTTGCTTCATTTTGGTAAAAGATGCCCCTTAAGACAAAATCTGCCTCAAGGGCCACGGGTGAGCAGGATGCCTCGAATGAACCTATGGAACCACTACAAGTATCCATGTGAAGAAGTCATGGTAGGAGTAAAGCAACGAAACGCACTTAAAATGCAAAACCAAGTTATAAGTACATAGATGATGAGAATATGGGAATCAAGGATGATTACCCTATAGGAGGAGGTGTCACTCGAGAGGATTTGGCAATAAGGCTATAAAGTTTGGCTCATGAATTTCCTGAGTTTCGTAATAGAAGCAAGGCACCATTTGAGGAATGGGTTGATTCTAATTCACAAGATTCGAACTATGTGCCTTAGTGTGAACATCAAAGTAGGGCTATTTAGGTCACCTTTGCAAATTTTCTAAAACTAAAGCCCTCATCATTTGCTGGTTTAAAGGCGAAATAAGATCCCCAAAGGTTTTTAAAAGACATGTAGTGTATTTGTTTAGCTCTAGGATGCTCCACACATCGATCAATGGGATTGGTGGATTTTAGACTAAAAAATGTGGCCATCAGACTGATGCCAAAGTAGAAAGGCCATGGGTACTTGGCCATAACAAGAGATGTTCCAATGGATGAAAGGAGTGTGGATTTCATACTGATAATGGGTGAGTATCCAGATGTATTCCCAAAAGAATTGCCCAGATTGCCTTTTGAGAAGGAAATTGAATTTTATATTAACTTAATATCGAATACGCAACCAATTTTGATACCTCCTTAACGAATGGCACAAGCTGAGTTAAAAGAGCTTAAGGAGCAACTAAAGGACTTATTTGTGTTTCACCATGGGGAGTTCCAGTGCTATTCATGAAGAAGAAAGAAGGTAGCCTATGGTTATGTATCAATTACCGATAGTTGAATAAAGTGACAATAAGGAATAAATATCCACTCCTGAGGATCGATGACTTATTTGATTAGTTACAAGGTGTTGTGTGCTTCTCTAAGATTGATTTACGCTTGGCTTATCACTAATTAAGAATAAAAGAATGTGATGTACCCAACATAGCATTCTACGCACGTTATGGACATTATGAATTCTTAGTGATGTTGTTTGGACTCACTAATGCACCTATAACATTTATGGATTTGATGAATAGGGTATTGCAAGTGTATTTAGATAATTTTTGCTCGTATTCATCGACAATATTTTGATACACTCCAATAGCTAGGAGGAGCATGAACAACATTTAAGAATTACACTACAGGCCTTGAAAGAGCATCAATTGTATGCTAAATTTTCAAAGTGTGAACTTTGGCTTAATAGAGTCAGTTTCTTAAGACACTTGGTGTTTGAATGAGGGGTACAAGTGGATCTTAGTAAAGTGGAAGTTGTGGAATATTAGCCGAGACTTCTGTAACAGAAGTTAGAAGTTTTATGGGCTTAGCTGGATATTACAAACACTTTGTGTAAAATTTTTCCAAGATCACATCCCTTTCAACAAAATTGACTTAAAAGGGAGTTAAGTTTAATTGGTCTAATGTATCTGAGGCTAATTTCCAAAGGCTTAAGGCTTGTCTTACTTCTGCAACTATGTTAAGCCTGCCATGTGGATCTAGAGGCTACATCGTGTATTATGACATGTCATGGGTTGGATTATGTTACGTGTTGAAGCAACATGGGAAAGTCATTGCATACGTCTCACGACAATTAAAGAGGCATGAATAGAATTACCCTACACACAATCTAGATAGGGCAGCAATCGTATTTGAATTAAAGACATGGAGACATTTTTTGTATCGAGAGACTTGCAGAATATCTACAGACCATAAGAGCTTGAAGTATATATTTCAGCAGAGGGATTTGAATTTAAGGTAGCGTAGCTGATTAAAATTATTAAAAGATTAGGACTGCACCATACTTTACCATGCTAGCAAAATAGTCGTGGTAATGGATGCTCTAAGCTAGAAGTCAATTGGGACTTTGACACATGTGATTGTGGAAAAGCAATCTTTTGTCAAAGTTTGTATGATCTGGGCAATATGGGAGTACGCTAGGAGATTAATCACTTGAGCGCTTTGTTGGCGTATTTTAGAGTTCGACCCATTATGCATAAGGATGCATAATTCATAAGATGAATCCATTAAATACAAACCATTAATAGGCTGCATATTAATGCACTACTCATATAAGATGAGTCTACTAAATAATCCAACATGAATGATTGGATAATAATCTTTATTCAATGTAATAAATTCAAAATAGTTAAATACATTGAATAAGATAAACATATTTTGTGCGCATCATAAGGTTAGTGGGAGTAAGGTAAGTTACTCATTAAAATGTATAAGATACATTTACCAGTCTAAGAAAAACAAAA
>NW_018397266.1:7188049-7188222 GCF_002168275.2 Theobroma umbraticum
TTTTAAGCAAGAAAATTGGTGCAAATATAAAGCAGTCCAGCTCACTGTTATGACTTGAATTTCAGTTTTAATTAACAAGAAAGTCTCGGAAATTAATTATGAAAAATTCCAGAAAAATTATCTTTATTAAAATGTTCAATAAGGATTAATTCTGGAAATTATCATGGTCAAAT
>NW_018397266.1:7188232-7188351 GCF_002168275.2 Theobroma umbraticum
CAAGCAATAAAATTGGTGCAAATACAAATCTGTCCAGCTCACTGTTTTGGCATGAATTTCAGCTTTAATTAACAAGAACGTCTTGGAAATTAATTCCGAAAATTCCAGAAAAAATATCT
>NW_018397266.1:7188361-7188489 GCF_002168275.2 Theobroma umbraticum
GTTTAATGAGGATTATTTCTGGAAATTTTCATGGCCAAAAAAGTTGATTTATGCTGTTAATTATTGAAAGTTTGAAAAACAGTTCAAAGAATAGTTATAGCTTGGAAATCGTTTTGAATGGCCAGAAA
>NW_018397266.1:7188515-7188713 GCF_002168275.2 Theobroma umbraticum
CTCATTTGAAAGGTTCAATTAAAGGATAAAATTTTGAATTTGAATTAATTTTTGTGTGGCTGGACACTTTACAAAATTAAAGGAACGTCCTTCACATGTGAAATGGCACTCATGACAAAGTTTGTGCATGGTGCCACCACACATGGATGCAGCACTCCTATTGCCATGGATGCAACCGCTTTATGGAAAGAAGTTGTT
>NW_018397266.1:7188723-7188832 GCF_002168275.2 Theobroma umbraticum
ATTGGACACTCAATGATTAGAAAGGATTCTTTCCTTAGCTGATCATTGACTCCTTAATGTTAGGGATACATGCCTAAAATCAAGGAGTTTGAATCCTTAATGGAATCAA
>NW_018397266.1:7188861-7189026 GCF_002168275.2 Theobroma umbraticum
CCAAAATATTAAGTCTTCCTCATTTGATGAAGACTCCCTAAATTAAGGGATTATAATTTAAATTTATCAACATCTAATTAGATTAGATAAGTTTAATTAAAATGGAAAGTTAATTTGAGTAGATGACATCCTAATCCGATTAGGATAGATTTTAATTAAGATAAA
>NW_018397266.1:7189053-7189277 GCF_002168275.2 Theobroma umbraticum
ATGATTAGAAATCTATAATTAGTGAATGGATAATACAAGATTAAAAGGTGGATAGAAACCTTCCTAAAATATTTAGGACACATGATTTGGATCATGTAACCTTTTAAATTGATTTATGACAGATACTCAAGTTAGGAGGTAACCTAAATTGGTTTAGGTTTCTACTTAAGGAAGTTTAATTAGAACTTACTAATAGAATTAATTCAAATATGATTTGAGCTAAG
>NW_018397266.1:7189493-7189630 GCF_002168275.2 Theobroma umbraticum
ATCATATTGAGCATGCTTACTTCATATGTTTATAACTAGATTGTGGATGTTTGTGGATGGTTAAGGACAATAGACCCAATATGATTGTGGATGTTTGGTTAAATAGCTATTTATGGAAATCTTTTCAAATAGGGTCT
>NW_018397266.1:7189640-7189736 GCF_002168275.2 Theobroma umbraticum
CCTTATCTCTTACATTCTGGGTTTGTAAAATTATTTTCTCATCTAATTCCTCTAAAATGTAACTCAAGGTTTCTACATTCATTTGTAATTAGAAAA
>NW_018397266.1:7190016-7190276 GCF_002168275.2 Theobroma umbraticum
TGATAGATTTAATTTTATGCAATATATTAAATGCTATGCATGCTAATCAAATGAAACCTTAAAAAAATAAAAAGGATAAAATCCCTTGGTAAATATCGAGTCACATACCAAGTATGATTAAGTAGCCTTCCATTGTATAGCAAGATAACCTAGCTGCTCTTTTAATCAGAGGCTTGTTGAGCACACTCAAGCCCACTCTTTTACACGAGTATGTTTGAGCTATTGGTGGGTCTTACTCAACTAGTTCCATAAAATTCGGA
>NW_018397266.1:7190395-7191733 GCF_002168275.2 Theobroma umbraticum
ATCATAGTTTGTTGAGCACACTCAAGGCCATGACTAGATGGATGGGATCCTAGCGCACTAAGGGAATCTTAGTAGAGATCTTTCAAGGTGATATGGAGGGTTATCATCTTGTAAAAAATAGTGAGAGATCTGTTTAAAATTTTAAAACCTTGTTTTAAATAGTTTATGCATGATGTTTACTTATTGCTTTATTTTATCTATTTAGGCATAATTTATATACATGGCTAATAATTTGTCACTGTGGAGCATCTTGGATGCAAATAAACTTACTGGCCCAAACTTCCTCGATTGGTTTCGGAACCTCAAGATTATCTTGGAACAAGAAAAGAAATCTTATGTCCTTGACACTCCCATTCCACCAGTCCCTATTGCTGATGCTAGTGGAGAGGATAAGGAGGCATATCAACGTCATAAGGATGACAATGATCAAGCAGAGCTCCAAAAGCAACATGAACACATGGATGTCCAATCCATGATTCTTCACCTTAGAGAACTGTTCGATAAAGAGGGGTACACTGAGAGATATGAGATCTCTAAAGAACTATTTCGATGCAAGATGGCAGAAGGCAGTTCTGTTAGACCCCATGTGCTGAAGATGATTGGACTCATCGAGAGACTTGGACAATTGGGATTAGTAATGGATCATGAGCTAAGTATAGACTTTGTTCTACAACCTCTTCTTGACAACTTTAGTCAGTTCGTGTTGAACTTCCATATGAATCGATTGTAAGCCATTCTTCCTAAACTTTTGAATATGCTAGACATGACAGAGAGGTCTATCAGGAAAGATAAAGGATCATTGTTTTTTGTTTCTTCTTCTAAGGCTCATACAAAGCAACAAAAGAAGAAAGCCCAAAAGGGGAAGAAGGTAAAATCCCAAAATGAGAAGGTGCTGAAGCCTAAAGAAGGTGTCAAAAAGGACAAAGAGAAAGATATTTGCCATCATTGTGGCAAAATTGGGCATTGGAAAAGGAACTGCAAGGAGTACCTAGCTACTGTGAGCAAGAAAAAGAATCTTATTGAAGTTTCTGATTCAGGTACCATTTGCTAAGTAATTCTACTTTATATATTAAAGGTATATGATACCTCTAAGTTGGTTCTCATATGTTTGATATATTGCAAGGACCAAAGATAAACAAGAGTAGGATCTTTGCTTAGGAGATGACCACATGGATGGACTACCTAAAGCATTAAATGCTACATTAGATGGTTACACTCCTATTTATCTAGACATGTTGGATAATTTATTTGGATGTCTTTGAAACATTAATTGTGTAATTGCCATGAAAATGGTTGGTGAAACATTTGTCTTTAGCATTTGGATGTGGAAGCTTATAT
>NW_018397266.1:7191833-7196505 GCF_002168275.2 Theobroma umbraticum
TTAAGTTAATTGGGCTTCTTAAGGACTTAATTAAATTATTTATTCAAATTATTGCATTAATATGTAATTAAAAAATAGTTTTGTAATTAGGGTTTAAAATTAATCCAAGGTATTAATACCTTGTTATAGCCTCCAAACAAAATAAGAGAGAAAAGGCTGAAAAGAAAGTAACGGCAGATTAGAAACTCTTTTTTGGTCGTTCCATGTGTGAAGAAAAACAGTTTTCATTCACTTGATTCCTTTTCAGGCCCATAATTTTGTGTGGATTATGAGTTCATGAAACTCATCTTTGCTAGGATATTGTTAAGGCATAGTACTTCCAATCCTTAAAGAAGGATTTTCTAATTTATTGGTGTGGATCACCGTTAGAGGCTGCACAAGGATTCCTTGGACAGCTTTGGTTTGCAACAACCGGGCTGAAGTGGTTGAGCTTCATAAGGCAAATCGATGGTTAACCAAGGATTCATCAAACTTTGGTATTAAGGTAAATTTGATATGATCATACATATATATTTTATTTGTAATTTTATTTTGTACTCAATTCGGCATGAAAGAGATTCTAGGAAGGTGAGGCATAATTTAATCCTAAATTTATTTACGCTACGCTTATTTGTATTTGGTGCATGATCAGCACTCACTCAACAAGAGTAACCTTCTAATGATCAGCCTCATGCCATAGTAATCTCAAAAGGGTGACTTCAAAGCACTACCACGAGAATCACAAGCCGAATTGATGCTGCTGTCTCTACTTACCACCATCCCTACAAGCACATAAAGGTCACAAAAGGATGGGACTCCAATTATCCACAAGTCATATAAATGTTTGGAATTCATCCCTTGGACGGAATACAAATCCACAATGAGGCCATCATGGCTTTATCATTCCACACATCCGAAATATATCACAAATCATGTTCAACCAGCTTGAATCGTCCATAGCTCATTTAAGTTTCTAAGTGCCTCTTTGTTTTCCAAGGCATCATTTGATCAAAGCCTCTTAACATCTTATTTTCCTAAGATGATCTACTCCTAAGGGTTCATCACAACCTCTAGACGTCCTAGTCTAGGCTCACACAACATAGGCCACCCAGGTGGCTCACATCACGACACATAAACACTCAATTTGTATTTTAGGTTCTCTTGCCTAGGCGCTTACATTTAGGCAACAATATATAAATATATACAGACACACAGTTTATTTTAATACCAAGGTAGTGCCTTTATTAAGGCATCATGCATCAAATGTATTCTTTTATTAAACCCACTCACAGTGACAAATTAGAGGTAATCTTATTGCTGTGCTCAACTTTAGCCTCCAATTGTCCTCTAACTTACCAATGCATCCAATTACTTTGTTTTCTCCTTAGGATATATCAAAACATCCAATTTTTAGTTAAATCTTGGCTTTCAAGAAATGCCAACTTTTTCATAATTAACCAAATCTTAGCAATCCAGCTATTTAAACTCAAATCTTTTAATACTAAGCTAAACCCATACCTCAGAAGTTATAGTGCATGAATCTTAGCTCCAAATTCTAACTGAACAGGGAGAGATTCACCAAAGCTGGAGAAACTAGATTTCTTAGAATTTAATCGATTAAATTGAAAAATAATTGGTAAAATGTTTAATCTTACCTCAATAACGTTTCCCCAAGCTTGGATTTGCTCTAAATTGCTCTAGAAATCCATTTAAAGGTTAAGGTTCTAAGAGGCTAGAGAGAGAAAGAACTTGGGTGTTTTTGTTTTAAATGGCCGAATGGCCCAAATTTTTTTTTCTTTTTGCCTTTCTTTAGTGATGTATCAATACATTTGGCAATGTATTGATACATTTGCCCTTATTTCGATTAAATCTATTGATACATTTGTCAATGTATCGATAGATTTCAGGCAGAATAGCTAATTGCCCAACATGTATCGATACATGAGGGGAATGTATCGATACATTTGGACAATGTATCAATACATGTTCATTGTTGGCCAAATTTATTGATACATTATTGAGTTTATAGTTAAAAAATCTCTTATAGGCCTTTATTGTTCATCTTACTAAGAATGTATCAATACATTTGGAGATGTATTAATACATTTGGAGATGTATTAATACATTTTCTCCTATAGGCAGTTTTTAGCTTTTTGAACTTTCAAAAATTCAAGTCTAACATATTAATGTCATTTCTTGTTAATATCACACCTCAAACCATTCATTTAACTTAATCTCATACATGTATATTCGCAAAATATGATGTCAAAGATCAAAACCTCGAACTATGGGATTTATCACATATTTCATCAAAATTTTCCTAAGTGTCAATATGTGCACTTTTAGACACTTGGCATACATAGCATATCATTAAAGTCTGCAAGACTTCACTTATTTTGTAATTCATTCTCATTTAACTTAATTTACCTAAAAATTAGGAGTGTTACATTTTCCCCTCTTTATAAAAAATTCAACCTCGAATTTCAAATCATGCACCATATTCAATACACATATATCAAACCTTAAAAAGATGTGGATGTCTCTCTCTCAATTTCTTCTCACATTCTCATGTGGCTTCCTTAATAGCATGGCCTTGCAACAATACTTTCACCATAGCAATATTCTTGGAGCAAAGCTATTTTACTTGTTGATCCAACATAGTTATGGGTTGCTTCTCATAACTAAGTCCATCTTGCAACTAGACTTCCTCATACTGTATCACATGCAAAGGATCGAGAATATACTTCTTAAGAATGGACACATGAAAACTGGATTAGCATTAGACAAGTTAGGTGGTAGTACCAAATGATAAGTAATTGCGTCCATGCACCTTAGTATCTCAAAGGGTCTGATGTACCTAAAACTTAATTTTCTTTTCTTCCTGAATCTTCTTACTCCTTTGATAGGCGAAACTTTCAAAAACACATAGTTGCCAACTTCAAACTCTAAAGGCTTTCACCTATTACTGGCATAAGATTTCTAGTGACTTTAAGCTGCAAGCATCAAGCATCATTCCTCGAATTACTTAGACACCTCGCTCGGCTTTTTGGACCATCGTTGGCCTCAAGAGCTTTTGTTCCTCAACTTCATACCAACCAATAAGCGATCTACATCTTCGCCCATACAAAGCCTCATAAGATGCTATACCAATCATGGCTTGTTAGCTATTATTATAAGCAAACTTGGGCCAAGGCAAATAATGATTCCATAAGGCTTTGAAGTTGAGCACAATCGCTCTTAGCATATCTTCGAGCATCTGAATGGTGCGCTCAAATTGGCTATCTGTTGGTTGGTGGAAGGCCATACTAAATTCCTATCTTGTGCCAAAGGTCTCTTACAATTTCCTCCAGAACTGACTCATGAACTGCAGTTTTTTATTAGACATGATCATTACTTGAATCCTATGTAGCCTTATAATCTCATTAACATAGATTTGGGCATACCGAATTGCTTCATACTTAGTCTTGACTGGTAAAAAGTGAGCTGATTTAATTAGCCAATCAATTATTACTTAAATGGCATCATAGCCACTTCTAGATCGTGGTAAATTCATTACAAAGTCCATAGCTACATGTTCCCTCTTTCATTTAGGTATCGATAACGATTGCGGCTATCCGATGGTCTTTGATGCTCAGCTTTCATTTGCTACCAAGTCAAACTCTTAGGGACATATTTGGCCATGTCTCTTTTAATCCTGGCCACCATTACACAGACTTCAAATCATGATACATCTTTATAGCTCCAAGGTGCTGGGATTTGACCTTATGCTCAAACACGAAAATAATAAAAAATATTAAAATATAACCCAAAGGAAAAATAAAATAATATTTAATTAGTGAAACAGTCGAATCCTACAGGATCAATGTTTGTGTTTTTCATGTAACTTTCAAATAAATTATAAACACTCATAAGTTTAAGAGTTACATACCTTGCTATAGATATCATAATCAAGAGCTAATTAAATCCAAAATATTTGCTTCTTTACCTTTAGGATACGTCAAATCTTCAGCCACTCAAGTGTTTGGCCTCTAACAGTAGTTCACACAGTGACTGAATAAGACCTTCTCCAAGGTAGGATTTTACTTGTGCTAGCAAGTTTTGTTTCTAAAACAAAAGGACTAAAATTCTTGCTGAATCTTATTTTTACCAGACAAAGAAAACTATTTTTTTTATTTTATGAAATAGCTGAAAAGTGGTTGAAGGCTTCAAGTTTTAGTTTGCTAATATAACATATTTATATAGCCAAACTAATTTGTAACACTAAAAACAATAGTTGTATTTTAATTTAATTAAGTCTCTGAGAACTTAATTAATTTCTCACTTTATTTTGGTCTCTTTCAATTAAGTCCAACTTAATTAATTATCTTCATTTAATCCCAATCATGTCACTTAATGTGTGTGACTTATTAGGCTTCTAACATATTGGCAATAAATATAAATCATAATCAAATATTAATTTAATAATTAATTTATATTTATATATCATGAGCGGTATCTAGTAATACATCATGACCATTCAAATGTAAGAGAGTCAATTAAAAAATTTGAAAAAGCCCTTCAGTGATAAGCCTTTCAGTGCAATACGATCCTTTCATCTAATATCCCGAATATGTCATTAAGCATGGCTCGATGTCTATTAATGACATTCCATATTAGTTCTTATAATTCATGACTAACTTTATGAATTTAGGAA
>NW_018397266.1:7196516-7196603 GCF_002168275.2 Theobroma umbraticum
TCAAATTCATCATGCTTTGGCCAAAGACTTTATACAAGTTAATCAAAAATTGAGCACAAGTGAGATACATCCCCTCATATCACTTGG
>NW_018397266.1:7196613-7196747 GCF_002168275.2 Theobroma umbraticum
CATCTCTTGACCACTCATTCACCTTCGTATGTTTCATGGCATACCCAAAAACACCCTGTTTAGGCATTTGGTTGCTTCCGAACCCATAAGGGTGAAATCAAAGCATGTCATTCCCCATACAAAATGACCTGGTG
>NW_018397266.1:7196765-7196887 GCF_002168275.2 Theobroma umbraticum
GTTGCATGACTATCACATGAGAACATTTTCCATAGACACTTGAGTGAAATACCAGATGGAGTTCTCACAGTGGGTCATGTTCAGTGAACTTGTTCTTTAACAAGCACCTACATGTTATCCTC
>NW_018397266.1:7197239-7197445 GCF_002168275.2 Theobroma umbraticum
ATTAAATGACAATATATATTCCTTGACCAATCTAATTAGCTCAAGGGCATATACTAACAATCTCCCACTTGCACTTGAGTCAGTTGCTAACATATCCAAGATCGAACTTTTTCGCTTAGCAATTGTGTCTCTACTAGGACAACTCAAATTGTAATATTTGAGAATATGTTAATTTATATGTTTGACAATCTCCATTGTCATAATCG
>NW_018397266.1:7197630-7197770 GCF_002168275.2 Theobroma umbraticum
TTTGTAGCCTAAACAAAAGGTTTGTATTCGATTATAGATATAATCATGCAATTATCTCTTATTTTACAACCATTCCAATATAACTACTCAATCATGACTTTATATCACTTTTAACATTTAGAATTCTCTCTATGTTAAAC
>NW_018397266.1:7197870-7198034 GCF_002168275.2 Theobroma umbraticum
CTAACATGTTGGCAATGAACTCAACATATAATTCTTAAGTTAATCTTAGAATTACATAAATTTAAACTACTTTATATTTATCATTAATCAAGTTAACTACCTAGAGTTCACAGACCAAGATTGAGATCTAGCAATCCGTCATGGCCACCCAAATGTTAGAAGAG
>NW_018397266.1:7198044-7206731 GCF_002168275.2 Theobroma umbraticum
TTGACTCAACCTTTCAGTGATTAGCCTTTCAGTGTAATCCATTCCTTCATCATATATCTCAAAGATGATAAGAGCAAGGTGCAGTGTCTACTCTTATTGATCTTCATATTCGTTCTTAAAGTTTAATCATCATCTTTATAAAGACTTATGAAACTCCTTTCATAATCTTCAAGTCCTGTTTCGCCAAGGACTTCAATAGCTAATATCAACCAAGAAACAGTTAGGATATGTCCCCTGTATCACTTGGATGATGATTCCTATCTTGACCACTCATTTGCCTTCACATGCTTCATGCTATATCCAAAAGTATCCGTTTTGGCATCCTTTGTTAGCACCCGTAGAGATAAAATCAGAAGCATAGCCAACTCCACACATAAGTATCTGGTGTTAGTTTAGGGAGTATTTACACAACTGACACATGAGAGTATTGCATAGACACTTGAGTGAAATACCAAATGCACTTCTCATGGCGGGTCATGTTTAGTGAACTTGCTCTTCTAGGCAAGCACCTACATTCTAGTTCTAAGTATCTCTATACTTCAACCTATGAGATCGGTTGCTTACTTCTTAAGTCAGGAACATAGAATGTACCGGTCTTTAGGCATCATTGATATCCAGTCTCAATGATACATTGACCAGGAACATTTTTGAGATTACGTTTTCATGCATAAGAATCTCATAACTATAACCTATTACAGTTTCCTTGCAAGGCATATTAATCTCATGGACTTCATCCAATTAGACTTTATAACTTGTTATAATTGATGTCTTATTGATGAAGGAAGACCTTTAATCATTCAATATGAATAATGTTGCTACATGATTGGAATCAAGCCTTAACCAATTGCAATTGGCTACAGGGCTAATCCCAACAACTCTAGCTAATGACTATGACTTTCCATCAACTACTACAATGTTGCTAGCGATTCGTTCTCTACCTGTTGCTTCGGCACATGCGTAATATGTTTCTTTACTAGCAACTTTACGTTGAGCGTGATTTGATTCTTCATCGATTGGCCACCAAGCGTGATTTAACTATGTCTAAGGGAGGACCACTCGTTGATTAGATTTAATTTTTATATGACGTGAGATAGCCATGGAAAGGCTTAAATAAATATGATATGAATATGATGTCATCTTTCGACGACTATAGCAGTCATGGAGAATGATTTGAATATCTTTAATTGGTTTCGAGAGTAAGTTTAATGATGAATGTGAAATCTTTGGAGCTAATGAGGATGATGATATGCCCTCACATTGGAGACTTTAAGGATAATTATATGCCCTATATTTGGAGATGTTTACTAGAACATCTAGGTGCACGGATGATGTATATATTTTATAAATGTGTGTGTGATTTTATTTATCTGCATCACTCACTAAGTATTTGACTACTCACCCATTTGCATACCAAGTACAGATAAATAGACTACAAAGTTGTGTGGTAAAGGTTATCCAGTGATAGATCGATTTGGCTTCTGGTAGGTTTTCATCAGCTACCTCATGAGCTTCCACTTTTCACTTAGTTTGTTGTATATGTAGGCACATTGTGCCATTTGAATTTATGTGTGAGGGCTGTTATGTGCAAACCTGCCTTGAATGGCCTATATATCGCTTTATAAATATTTGTGTGGATTATGAGACAAGGATAATGTATTATATTCAAACTTATTATGGATATTTGATTATTAAATCCCTTGGCATTTATGATGTATGATTTTGGACTTTGAGGCTTGCTTGGGTCTAGTGGGCTTGCTCACTGAACTCTTGTGCTGGTCATGGACTCTCGGGTTGGGTTGTGACAAAGTTGGTATCAAAATGCTTAGGTTTTAGAGTGTCCTAGGTCTTTTTATATGTGTCAACGGATTGTCAAGATTAGCGTAGAGTTTTGTTCATGATTCGTGACTACAACATGAATTATTAGTAGGAAGCTGCACGAACTCCTAAGTTTAGTCAGCCTATCTTTTGGATTTTCCAATTATGATTTTGAACATGGTTTTGCTTCGTATCAATATAAGATGCTGTCTAAGATGAAAGGTGCCTCAAGGGCCGTGGGAGAGAAAGATGCCCTGAATGAGCCTATGAAACCACCACGAGTGTCCATGTCAAGGAGTTGTAGCAAGAGTAGAGCAATGAGATTTTAGTATGGCCTTCCACCCACAAACGAATGGCCAATCCGAGAGCACCATTCAGAAACTCAAAGATATGCTAAGAGCGATTGTGCTCATCTTCAGAGCCTCATGGAATCATTATTTGCCTTTAGTCGAGTTTGCTTATAATAATAGCTACCAAGCCACGATTAGTATGACTCCGTATGAGGCTTTGTATGGGTAAAGATGTAGATTGTCTATTGGTTGGTTTAAAGTTGAGGAACAAAAACTCTTAAGGCCAAAAATGGTCTAAGAAGCCAAGCAAGGTGTCCAAGTTGTTGGGTGAGGACTGATCATGCATCAAAAACAAATAAAACGTAGTAAAAATAAATTTAAAAATTAAATTACGCCTCACCCTCTTAAGGTCTCTTTCATGCCAAATTAAGTACCGAATTAAATTAAAAATAAAATATATACAATCATATCAAGTTTACTTAAATAAAGGTTGATGAATCCTTTGTCAAACCACCAAATCAGCCTTCAAAAACCTTAACCACCTCACCCTGGTTGTTGCAAACCAAAGTTGTCCAAGGAATCCTTGTGCAACCTATAATAGTACTATGCCTTAACAACATGCTAGTAAAGATGAGTTTCATACACTCACAATCCACACAAAATTTTGGGGATAAACACACAAAAGAAATCAAGTGAATGAAAACTGTTTTTTCTTCACATAAAGAGTGGTAAGGCAAAAGGAATTTCTAATCTACCGTTCTCTTAATTTTTCAACCATTCTCTCGCATTTTGTTTAGAAGCTATAGTAAGGTATTTATACCTTGGATTAATTTTAAACCCTAACAACAAGCTATTTTGTAATTGTCAACTAATCCAATAATTTGATTAAATAATTTAATTAAGTCCTTAAAAAGCCTAATTAACTTAATTGTTTAATTTGAATAATTAAACCCAATAACTTAATTAAACAATTTAATTAACTAAGCTATAACACCTTGTGTCCTAAAACGGTAGTTAATGCAACTTTAAGGACAAGATTAGGATCGATTGAGGTCAATTAAGGAATTTAGGAGTAGTGAAGGAGGAAAAGAATATTTTAGAATAAATATTTCATGTGTAATAAAAAAATAATATTTTATTGAGATAGTAGTTATGGAGTGAAAAGGAGCGATGGAGCTAAATTGGGACAAATTAAAATGCTTTGGAACCCCGGATGCCAAATGAAAAATTTAGAATTAAATAATATTTTATTAACAAAATATTATTAAAATAATATTTTAAAATTTCTATCATGAGCTATGGACAAACTCACATAATTTATGCATTGAACCTAAGTGGGGGAGTTATAATACAATTTTGTTGATTTGATGAATAAAATATTATTTTATTCATTCTAGAATATTATTTTAATAAGTGAAATTTAGTGATATAAGTATTAGTAAAAGTATATGTGAGTTTGTAAGAATGGAGACATGGAGAATTAATTAAGAAAATAAGGATATGTGGAATAATGAAATGTGCATATGAATTTACTATTACATGCAAATTATTACATGCAAAAAATAAAAAATTAGTGGAGAACATGTGAGACCCCCACCATGTGAAGTAAAAAAAAAAAGGAATAAATCCTATTGCATATAATAGAATTGGTGTATTAGGTGGCCAAATTAGGAAAAATGATGTGAGGTGCATGTGTCTTGAATAGTTTAATGAATGACCAAATAAAATATAAAGTAAGGTTGTGCATGAAATGTGATTCAATGACAAGGTGGTGGGTGAAATAAAGAATGAACAGATAAAGGATGAGGTAGTGAGGGTGGTGGATAGAATGAGTGAATGGAGGTGGATATTGGCCTAATGAATAAAGGAGAAAATTTGGTGCATGAAAGATGAGTGGGTGACAAATTAGTCCAATGAAAGATACAGAATAAAAGAAGAAAGAAAGTGAGGAAACGCTTGGGAAACCCATGCCTTTAAGAAGAAAAAGAGAGAAGGGATTGACCTTGAGAGCTCCACTGAGAAGAAAGCAAAAAGAAAGAAAAGAGAAGAAAGAAAAAAAGCTAAGAGGAGGTTCGACCTTGGAGAAGTTGGAGAAAACTGAGAGGTTTTCTTCCATCTGCCATTGTTGAAGCTTAAAGGAAAAATGGTGGTTCGGCTTAGTGATTCAAGGGTAAGGAATGTAAAAGCTATCATTTTGCTTGAATGCATGCCTTGTGAGCTGGTTGTGATGTGAAATTATTCTTGAAGTAGCAAGGATCTTCAAGGATTCAAAGAATCGAGTGCATGCATGTGGGTTAATCTTAAAAGTATGGTGGTTTAAAGCAAGACAAATGACGGGTAAGTGTTTTTAATCTTAAAATCATAAGTGGAAAGGAAAAATGAAATGTGTATTCATTATTTGTGCTTATGGCAGGAATGGTGGCCAAGGATGTGAGGAGCTATTGAGATGAATCTGGAATTCAATGTAAAATCGGAAGGTAAGCATGCAATGTGGGTATGCTATGTTATATTGAATTTGGTTAATTGAAAGTTTATGGATTGCATGTTAGATTATTATGAATAACAAGGATGAATAATGTGAATTTAGGTTAAAGATTCATTAGTTAAGGTGCTGCCCATATATGTGTACAATTGAATATATAAGCAGAAGTAGAGATAATGAGAAAAATCAATTATAGTGGGGAATTCTTGAAAATAAAAAGAACTAAGAATATGGTAAATAGAGCAACAAATATGAGCCAAACTATGATGATGTTTACTCAATATATTAAGTTTAATTTGCTACTAGGAAATGTATGAGTGAGGAAAGATTGCCGTGGCAGTGCACCGGAAGAAGTGACGGGTGATCGACAAGCAAAAATTAGCTAGAGATACACCCGAATCAGTGGCGAAGTATCATACCGCCATTGTGAGGTGAGTAAGGGTTGACTATGTCAAAAGTTTCATAAATTATATAATGATATACGTATAATAAACGTTGCTAGTTTTCTTTAATTGCAATTATGGATAGCATGAGTTACTAGCTCCGGTAGGTGAATTAATTTGCAACTAGATTGCACTCACAATTATGGATAGCATATACTAGTAGAATGCTAAGCACTTGTGAATGCCATGCTTTTAGAAACATTTTGTTTATATATAAGCTATACGTGTAAAGGGTTTTAGAAATCGGGAAACAAGCTCTTTACTACAGTTTATGTCAAAATCTGCCTTACTTGTTTTTGTGTTGTGCATTCATGAATAAGCTTTTTGTTCACCATGCTTTGATTTAGTATTTAAACCTTATGAAAAGGTTTTACATCATGATTCTTGCAAATGGATATATAACGTTGCCATCATTTGTTTTTGAAATGGTTAAAACACACTTTTGAAAACCCAATTTGGTTATAAATGGTTTTGTCAAACCGGGAGATTCGAGAGTAGCTTGAATGTCACATTAAAATAGTGTGACCCTTGTACACAAGTGAGTTTTAACAAAAGAATCTTTAGGTCACCTTTAGGTCACCGACGGGCTATTAGACGTGGCTAGGCCACGGTCTATGATATATACATGGCAAGGCCACGGGTCGATATACGTGGCTAGGCCAAGAGTTGATATACGTGGTTGCAACCACATGATTTCTTTAATATCAACCAACATCGTCGAAACTGCCATGGCTATGGGAATCCAGTGGAAGAGGGCCTCCTGGATGTTATACGTGGAAGTGGGTCCATGGGTTGATTACCTACTCAAGAGTGATATTTCTTTGGGTTTTCAAATACGTATTCTTTTGCATGATGAGAAATATCGATTTTTCTGCAACTCCCTTATTTATATGATGGTTTTGTGTTTAATACCTCGCGTATGAGTTCGTTTATATGCTTGTGTATAAGCATCAACATTATTTGATTTTACAAAAGCATGCGCACTTAGTCCAATTTTGAGTAAAGGACATCGATGATTTCAACGATAGAAATCTTTTAATTGTACCGGTTTAAATATTACTTGAAATGGCTACTTTACTTCACAAATCTTTGGTATATTTGTAAGGCACAAAGGTTCCGTTTGAATTTTAAATAGTTTATATATTCATATATTTTTAATATTCAAATTTTCTATCCCTGGCTTGTTTCCCATCTACGCTCTACTCATAGAGTCGATGATCACTGAGGTTGTGAAACTCACCCCCTTATCTTCTCCTTTTTGTAGATAAGTGATCAGCTCACGTGTATTGCTTCAGCACATTTTGACTCGTCCTGATGTTGGTAATGGCATCTCTTAGACTTTCACTTCGAGTCATTCTACTACATAGAGGTCATGTTTGTGCAGGATGGTCGATTGTATTAAAATTAGTTTATCAGAATTGTATCACTAAACAACCTTGATGTCATGTAACGGATTCTAAGTATGATGTTTAAATGTATTTTGAAATTTGCTAGATTTGGATATTGATATCTAATTGTTGATTTTAATTAAAGTTTTTATAACACCTAGTACCCTCATATAAGAGCCAATATGATCTCGTCGATGAGACAGATGGTTGATGGACATAAATTTAAATGCGAAAGAGCGATGATTGGCGAAAAAAATATTTTAAAATAAAATATTCCATAAGTGAGGACATGATAATTAAATAATAATAACTTACAGAGGATGAATTAGCGAGATAAAAAGGCAATTCTGAAGTGAACCAGGACAAAGTGAGACATTTTGGGTCCCGATGAGACAAGTTGAAAATTTTAAAATAAAATAATATTTTATCTATGGTTGAAGTTAGTCGTGAAGAAGAAGTATATGATTGATCTAAGTGGGAGAGAAGAAGTAAGAATGAATTTTGAAGAAAACGACATAAGTGGGGCCGCGTGCCTTTATTAAATAAAGCTAACGCGAGTAAGTATATATTTAAATATTATGGTGACACCTTGATGGGGTACAAACCTTATATTATATTTCTACACATGTAAATGAAGGAAAATAGAAGAAAATTGAAGTTTAAAACATGTTGGAAGGACTAAATTGTGAAGGATGAAAAGTTCAAAGAGTCACAAGGAAAATAAAGAAAAGATTAAGGACTCATTTGCAAATTCTAATATTAAAAGTTAAATGGGAGTTTACTAATCAAGGAAAGTTAAATTATGAGGAATATGATATATATATATATATGTAAAAGTTACTATTACATGCAAACTATGGTGTGCAAAAAGTAAAAGTTAGTGGGAGCCATGTGGGACCCCACCAAGTGATAGTTGATTAAAAGGAAAAGAATAAAGAGTATTAAAGTGAAAGAAAACCATGGTTTGGCAAAGATAGCCCATGGTAAACTAAGTAAGGGTGGAAATGTGATTTGAAAGAAAAAGAAAGAATAATTTAGTTGCATGAAATCTTATTGGTATTGAGGGAGGTCAAATAGAATCCAAGAGTGAAAAAATGCATGAAATCTTATAGGTTCATGGGATGGCAAAGGCTATTGGTAAGAAACACCATTGGATGACAAAGTGGTCAAATAAAATAAAATGAATGAGAATGCATGAATTTTGATTGGCTTAAGAGAGTGGCCAAATGAAAACAAAGGCAAAACTTATGCGAGAAACGTGATTAGCCTAATGGGTGGCTATATATAATGTTAAGTTCCAAGAGTCAAAGAGAAAGGTGAGAAGGATTTTAGAGAGACTTCAAGGGCTGGTTATTAGAGAGGAAAAGAGAGAAAAAGAAGTTGAAAGGATCCCACCCGAGAGGAAGAAATAAAGGGAAGACAGAGAGAGAAAGGAAGAAAAAAGGCTCGGTTTGCATTAGATCAAGAGAAAATCGTGAGATTTCCTCCTCCATATTTGTAGCCTTGTGCCATTCTAGCAACCAAGAAATCTCCAACACTCAAGAAGAGACCAAAGAGTGTGCATGGAGGTGTAGAGCACGGTTTTGTGATCTCAAGCAAGGAAAGGTAAGGATTTTGATTTTTAGTTTGAATAATCCTTGCAAATGGTTGATGACAAAGGAGATGTCTTGTGGCAGCAAAGATTGGCTTGATTGGAGGAAGTTTGGTGACATGCAAACCATTCAAAGTCATGAATGCATGGTGGATGCTAAGTGCAAGGAAAGTGGTAAGCTTTATTCTATGTTTTTAAACTTCCGATTAGTTGAGTATTGAGAGAAAATGATGTGTAAATTTTGACAGCTTGGTGGGTGGAACTTTGGAAGAACACTGAGATTGCATGCAAGGTCTAAATCATCACAAAGGTAAGGCATGCAATGTGAATATGGTTGTTGAAAGAAATTCAATATGCATGATTTATTTAAAAGTATTCAATTTGCTTGGTAGGTTATTTGGGAGGATAAAGAAAAATAATGTAAATGGTGGATTAAGAAATAAAGCAATGAAAGTGGATTGATAATGATGATGCATGTGACTTGAAAAGAATTGAGTAATTGGGAATGATTGTTGCTGCCATGCATATGTAGTTAGTATTATGAAAATATAAGATGGATTTGAATGAAAATTGCTTAGAAAGGGTAAAATAGGAACTTGGTGCTATAATCAAGTAGCCGGTACAAGCAATGTAAAGAATTACGCAAGCAAGAGATATAATCCCATTAGTAAAAGTATG
>NW_018397266.1:7206923-7207256 GCF_002168275.2 Theobroma umbraticum
CTATAAAATGATGATGAAAATATGGTTGATAAAGGAAAATGAGAATGACCAAAACTAAGTGCATTAAGTTTGGTTTGTTGCCAAAAAGTGTGCAAACAAAAAAGGATTGTCGTAGTGAATAACCAAAGTAGGAAGTATAACTGGATTAGTGGCGAAGTAATATCCCGCTATTGTGAGGTGAGTATGGATGACTATTTTAAAATTTTCACGCTATATAAATTGATTGATTTACATTAGTAAACGTTGATGGTTTTCTTAAGTGCATTATGGATAGCATAAGCTGTTAACCATGATAGGCAATTTTAAAACAGATTTACAATGATTTGTATATTG
>NW_018397266.1:7207266-7211930 GCF_002168275.2 Theobroma umbraticum
AAGCATGAGCTGGTAAAAACCATAGGAAGTTTGTGGGTGCAAGTGCTTTTAAAGTGATTTGGATATACCTATAGATAGGCTATACACGTAAAGAGTTTTAGAAACTGGGAAACAAGCCTTTCATGATGTTTACATCAAAATCTGTGCCTTGCATTTTTGTGTGATATGCACAGCTAAATACATTTGTTAAATGATTTAAAATGCAAAGTTTTGAGCTTTGATTTTATTCTAATTTTCGAACAAGTGATTACACCATGCCATTTAACTTGAAAAGTAATTTCAAAGGGGTTATCAAACCTTGATTTGAAAGGATTAAAAGGGAAAGCCTTGTAAAACCCGATTTGGTTTTAAAAATAGTTTTGATAAACCAAGAACGTTGAGAGTAGGTCAGCTGTCACTTCGGTTAAGTGTGACCCTTATGCACAAGTGAGCTCTAGCTAGAAAACCTTTGGATCATCGACAGGCTGTTAGACGTGACAGGGGCCATAGTCTATGATATACGTGGTAAGGCCACAGGTTGTTATATGTGACTCGGCTACAACTGATATTCGCGGTTGCGACCGCTTGATTCTTTTATATTGGCCAACATCGTCAAGACTACCATGGCTGTGGGGATCCAGTGGAGCAGAGCTCCCAGATGTTATTACGTGGTAGTGGCTCCATGGGTGATTATGGTACTTACCTACTCAAGAGCCTTGTGAGTTTTCGAAGCATACTCTTTTGCATGGTGGAGAGTTAAGATTTCTTTACAGCTCCCTTTGTTTGAATAAAAGCTTTCAATGCTTACTTGATGACCATGAAACGGTTTATGTGGCCATATGCTTTGGTTTCTTTACATGCCACACATTTTGGAAGGGTGCATACTTTCATACCATTGTTTATAGCTGATGGCAAGTGATGTTTTCAATGAATGAACTTTGTTTGCTACACTTGTTTTTGGCACTATCTTGCCAAGTGAAATGTTGCATTATGATTTTATGAAATATTTTTACAAGGCACAAATATCTTATTTATGATTTGGATTCTTACAATTATGATTTGATATTCCAGTTTTATTATTCAACTTATCTACCTTATGCTTGTTTCCCATCTATGCCCTACTCACGGAGTTGATGATCACTGATTCTATGAGACTCACCCTCCCTTATTTCCCTTTTGCAGATAGTGATCAGCCTAGCGTGCATTCATTAGCAATTTCAGTCCACCGCAAATAGGTAAAGGCATCTCATAACACTTTATTCCGAGTCTCTCCGTTGTTAGAGGTCGAGTTATCATAATATAAATTGTTATGAAAGTGGACAATTATGTCAATACAAATGTACATTTGTATATTATAAGTCATGATGTATTATTTTTACAATTATGTGGAATAAAGGTTTATTCAATATATAAAGATTATTGTTCAATTCCTATTACAAAAAGTTTTATGGTTCAAGGAAATTTTCTTAGATTGATGCTATGAATATGAGGTAACAACTAATGTTTTAAGTAAGGCTTGTTCAAGACTTGTCAGATTCTCCCGCGAGACCCAAACGTCGGTAACGATCAAGGAGCGGTTGTTAAAGTTTCTTATTCAGTTTAAGTAACAATCATATTTATACAAGTCGACAGAATTTTTAATAGTCGTTACAAAGTATAACGTTATAAGGAAATCCAAGTCGTTTAATACACGAATTACAATGTTTGATTTAGTTAACAAGAATCTCAACTAAGGCTTGTTTGGGATTTGGCAGGTTTTCTCGCAAGTCTCAAACACTAGTAATGATCAGGAAAAGGGTCGTTATATAAGCCCAACAATTTAATTAAACAATTTTAAACAATTAGGCCCTATGACGTAATTAAACAATTTTAATCAACTAGACCTAATAACTTAATTAAACAATTTAATTAATTAGGCACAATGACTTAATTAAACAATTTAATTAATTAGGCATAACTTAATTAAACAATTTTAATCTAATGCTTGAGAAGCTCGTAACTTCTAATTTGATTAAGCCTAACTTAATCACTTTTCTCATTTTATTTTCAACATTTATTTTAGATGTGTGACCCATTAAGATTCTAACATGATGGTAATAAAATCAACATATAATTCTTAAGTTAAACTTAGAATTAGATAAATTTAAACTACTTAAAGTTTATCATTAATCAAGTCAACTACTTAGAGTTCATAGACCAAGATTGGGATCTAGCAATCCATCATGGCCACCTAAATATTAAAAGAGTCAATATGGTTTAACTCAACCTTTCAGCGATCAGCCTTTCAGTATAATTCATTCCCTCATCATATATCCTGGAGATGATAAGAGCATGATGCAATGTGTACCCTTATTGATCTCCATATTCATTCTTAAAGTTTGATCATTAACTTTATAAAGACTTATGAAACTCTTTTCATAATCTTTAAGTCGCCTTGGCCAAGGGCTTCTTCAACAAGCTAATATCAACCAAGAACAGTTAAGATATGTCCCCTAAATCACTTGTGGTGTTGATTCCTATCTTGACCACTCATTTACCTTCACATACTTCATACTATACCTAAAAGCATCCTGTTTTAGCATCCTTGGTTAAGCACCCGTAGGGATAAAATCAAAGCATAGTACTCCACATATAAGACAAGTTGGTGTCTCAAGTCTAGGGAGTATTTACACAATTGACACATGAGAAGTATTGCATAAACACTTAAGTGAAATATCAAATGCACCTCTCATGGTAAGTCAAGTTCAGTGAACTTGCTATTCTAAGCAAACACTTATATTCTAGTTCCAAGTATCTTTATACTTCAATCTATGAGATCGATTGCTTACTTCCAAAGTAAAAAACATAGAATATACTCGTCTTTAGGTATCAATGATGTCTAATCTCAATGATACATTAACCAAGAATATTTTGAGATTATGCTTTGATGCATAAAGATCTCATAACTGTAACCCATTACAGTTCCCTTGCAAGGCATATTAATTTCATGGACTTCATCCAATTAGACTTATAACTCATTATACTTGATGTCTTATTAATAAAGGAAAACTTTAATCATTTAACATGAATGATATTGTTGCATGATTAGAATCAAACTTTAACCAGTCCCAATTGGCTGCAAGGCTCATCCCAGCACAAGTAATTCAAGGAATGATGCTTGCAACTCAAAGTTGCCTAAAATCTTATACTAATAATAGGCAAAAGCTTTTAAAGTTTGAAGTTGGCAACTATGTGTTTTTTAAAGTTTCGCTTATCAAAGGAGCAAGAAGATATGGGAAGAAATGAAAATTAAGTTTTAGGTACGTCAAACCCTTTGAGGTATTAAGGCACATTGGCACATTACTAATAATAGGCAAAAGCTTTTAAAGTTTGAAGTTGGCAACTATGTGTTTTTGAAAGTTTCACCTATCAAGGGAGCAAGAAGATATGGGAATAAATGAAAATTAAGTTCTAGGTACATCGAACCCTTTGAGGTATTAAGGCGCATTGGCACATTTGCGTGTCATTTGGCACTATCACCTAACTTGTCCAATGTTCATCCTATTTTTCATTTGTCCATACTTAAGAAGTATGTTCCCGATGCTTCACATGTGATACGATATGACGAAGTTCAGTTGTAAGATGGACTTAGTTATGAGAAGCAACATGTAGCTATATTGGATCAACAAGTAAAATGGCTTCGCTTCAAGAATATTGCTATGGTGAAAGTATTGTGGCAAAGCCATATGGCTGAGGAAGCCACATGGGAACTTGAAGAGGAAATGAGAGAAAGATATCCCCATCTTTTTTAGGTTTGATGTATATGTATTGAATATAGTGCATGATTTGAAATTTGGGAACTAATTTCTTATAAGGAAGGGAGAATGTAACACCCTCAATTTTTATATAAATTAAGATAAATGAGAATGATTTATGAAATATGTGAAGTCTTAAGGACATTAATGATATGTTATGTATGCTAAGTGTCTGAGAGTGCACATATTGGCACTTAAAAAATTTTTTGATGAAATATGTGAAAAATTCCATAATTTGAGGTTTTGAACTAAGTTTGACATCATATTTGTGAATATATATCTATGGGATTAAGTTAAATGAATGATTTGAGGTTTGTATTAACAGGAAATGAAATTAGGGTGTTAGACTTGAATTTTTGGAAGTTTGGAAAGCTAAGAACTGCCTACAGGAGAAAATGTATCTATACATCTCCAAATGTATCGATACATTCTTGGCAAGATGAACAATAAAGGACTTCAAGAGATTTTCTATCAATACATTCAAGAATGTATCAATAGATTTGGCCAAAGATGAATATGTATCATACATTATTCAAATGTATTGATACATTTGAAGTAGAAAACACCCAGGGGAAAAAGTGTCGATACATGAGGGGACTAAGCCATTCTGCCCAAAATCTATTGATAGTTTGGAAAATGTATCGATAAATTTAGACGAAATAATGGCAAATGTATCGATACATCATTGAAGAAAGGTAAAATTAAAAAAAAGATCTGGGCCATTCGACTATGTAAAACAAAAACCCCCAAACTCTTTCTCTCTCTAACCTCTTAAAACCCTTAGCCTTAAATAGACTTCTAGAGTGATTTGGAGCTAATTCAAGCTTGGGAAAATGCTATTGAGGTAAAATTAAATATTTTTAAAGGTTATTTTTCAATTTAATTGGTTAG
>NW_018397266.1:7212030-7212184 GCF_002168275.2 Theobroma umbraticum
ATTAGAAGTTATGAGCTTCTCAAGCACTTGATTAAAATTGTTTAATTAAGTTATTGGGCCTAATTGATTAAATTTGTTTAATCACGTTATTGGGCTTAATTGGTCAAATTATTTAATTAAGTTATTGGATCTCATTGATTAAATTAAACAATTA
>NW_018397266.1:7212194-7212261 GCF_002168275.2 Theobroma umbraticum
CCTAATTGATTAAATTTGTTTAATTAAGTTATTGGGTCTAATTAATTAAATTGTTTAATTAAGTTAT
>NW_018397266.1:7212271-7212411 GCF_002168275.2 Theobroma umbraticum
TGATTAAATTAAATAATTAAGTTAATTGGGTTTCTTAAGGATTTAATTAAATTGTTTATTCAAATTATTGGATTAATATGTAATTACGAAATTGTTTTGTAATTAGGGTTTAAAATTAATCCAAGGTATAAATACCTTCC
>NW_018397266.1:7212421-7212520 GCF_002168275.2 Theobroma umbraticum
AAACAAAATAAGAGAGAAAAGGCTGAAAAGAAAGTAACGGCAGATTATAAACTCTTTCTTTGCCATTCCATGTGTGAAGAAAAACAGTTTTCATTCACT
>NW_018397266.1:7212530-7212819 GCF_002168275.2 Theobroma umbraticum
TCAGCTCCATAATTTTGTGTGGATTATGAGTTTATGAAACTAATCTTTACTAGCACATTGTTAAGGTATAGCACTCCCAATTCTTAAAGAAGGATTTTGTAATTTATTGGTGTGGATCACCGTTAGAGGCTGCACAAGGATTCCTTGGACAGGTTTGGTTTGCAACAACCGGCCTGAGGTGGTTGAGCTTCATAAGGCAAATAGGTGGTTTAACAAATGATTCATCAACCTTTGTTAATAAGGTAAATTTGATATGATCATATATATATATTTTATTTGTAATTTAATT
>NW_018397266.1:7212829-7213060 GCF_002168275.2 Theobroma umbraticum
TTTAGCATGAAAGAGATCCTAGGAAGGTGAAGCGTAATTTAATCTTAAATTTATTTCTGCTGCACTTATTTGTATTTGATGCATGATCAGCCCTCACCCAACAGTGGTATCAAAGCACCTTTCATGCCATTTGAGTGCTTGTTCATGTGCAATTGATGCTTGATTAACAAATAGTTGTTTTGCATTTTGATTTGGTGCGATGTTATAAATCGATTTTTCAAAAATCTGCTT
>NW_018397266.1:7213086-7213205 GCF_002168275.2 Theobroma umbraticum
AACATTTGTGCCCTCCTTTAATCTTATTTTAACATATTTGAATCATGTATAGACCTGACTAATGCGTGTTTTAAATTGTGCAAAGGAAGCACATGAAAAAGGGACACCATAAGGCACGG
>NW_018397266.1:7213215-7213316 GCF_002168275.2 Theobroma umbraticum
TGTCTTACAAGGCAGCACACACACAGTTTTAGGTGCAGAATTTTGCATTTATTTGTGCTTAATTTCCAGCAAATAAAATATTTAATTGTTACACATTTATT